>NW_010545684.1:19052-20107 GCF_000687285.1 Phaethon lepturus
TTTGGTGATGAAATTTCTCCTAATACCCAATCTAAACCTCCCCTGGTGCAACTTGAGCCTGTTTCCTCTCGTCCTGTGGCTTGCTACTTACGAAGAGACTGACACCAAACACTAGACACTAAATTGTAATTCAGTGAAATGAGTGTGCATAGCTTGACATTGAAATCCTAAATAAATTTAATCTGACTTTCTAACCTGATGTGTGTGCTCACTAAGAATACTGAGAAGTTAAAGGCAGAAGCAAACATTTTTAGGGGTTTTGTATTATTAATATTATGATTAGGAGTCTTTTTAGGTACATATTTCTTAAACCCTTCAGTCTACGTGTAAGATGACAACAATGATATAATAGAGTTAGGTTTGGGTTTCTGTTTACTTTGCCTTTGTAATCTTCAGTCTACGTTTAAGATGACAACAATGATATAATAGAGTTGGGTTTGGGTTTCTGTTTACTTTGCCTTTGTAAGTGAAAATTCAGGTCAAACTCAGTCAAGGGATAACCCATCCATCAAAGCTGAGGTAGAGTGGCATTCAGCTCTTTTGTTTGCCTCTGTAATTTGAATTTCCATTATCCATTTCCTAGTGGATTGCACTTAGCCACTGTGCTGTGGTACATATTTAGGAAAATTTATTTCTAGTTTCTAGTGTTGACATTCTTCTATTCTCTGGATGAATACAAAATTTTGCAGTCTGGAGGTGGAAACGCTGTGCCGTAATATGCTATTTGATGGTTATGATTCTGATCTGTGTTCAGATTCCTCCCAGCAGATGTGAGAATTGAGCCTCGGTGCTCAGGCTTGAAAACAAATCCCTGAGCTGTTGGAAAAGAAAGAGATTTTATTTTCTAGTGGGTTTTTTAAAAGTTTTGTCTCTCGTTTCCTTTACTTTTATTAAAAATGCACAAAACAAATGAATGGTGCCCGCTCCCCCCCCCGTCAAGAGTAGCACTTTCAGAAGCAGAGGGTCTGGTGCATTAAGTTTGGGAGACACCAAAACTTAGACATCTTAGACACTAAAGCCCTGTGTTTATTTGGATCATAGGACTCCCAGCTCTC
>NW_010545684.1:20133-20548 GCF_000687285.1 Phaethon lepturus
CCCCATCTTTCTTTCCACCCTGGTGCAGAACGGGCTTGTGTTTCTTCTGCCAGAGAAGCCTCTGCTGCACAGATTGAATGTATTGGGCTTGACACTTCTTGGGAGCCGTCCTGAGCTACTGGGGAAGGGCCTGGCTGCTGAAGCGGTACCCTGTCCTCCTGGTGCTGCCTTCTGTACCAGCAGCATGGGCACGGTGATAGCTTCTTAATGTGGCAAATTATTTTGGAGATGATCCTTTCAGTATAAAAAAGTTCAACAATAACCACCTGTGTCATCCTCTTATGTAAGGAAATGCATTCACCTTTCATTCTGAATGCATTGATACGGTTGGGAGAGGAAACCAGGGATAATTTCTGTCCTGTGCACAACCTGATGTAATGATGCACTGCTCCTGGATGGTCTCGCTCCCTTTTCC
>NW_010545684.1:20579-21329 GCF_000687285.1 Phaethon lepturus
TTCCACTCATTTCCTTGCGGTGTGTGTGATGACTGTGTGACTACAAGACATGTAGCACAGATGCATGGAGCTATTGGAAAATGTACTGTTTTTTGGTGAGTTACTTTTTGTCCGGAACAGAAAAGCAGGATGGTGCAGCCTGGGGCTGCACAATTACTATATCTTGTTGGGGAGAGTGTGGTTGGAGATGGAGAGGAGCAGTGGTCCTTCATTGGCAGAAGCCTGTAGTTATACAGTGCCGGGGGACATGGAGCTGCACGGTAGGAGTGCTATGTGGGGCAGCTCTTGCTCCTCCTCCTCCTCTTGCTTTTCTGCTTGTAGCTCTGGGACAATGTGAGTGTAAAAGAGGCAGGAGTTTCCTTTGGTTTAGTGGGGTTTTTTACATGTAGTTTATTCCCCTTCAGTACGCAAGAGGGTAAGAGGGCTCTCTGCCACTTGAGTGAGTTAGACTTGGTGCTGCTGTTGTCAGCTAGCTAACGGATCCATCTTATACCAGAGGCAATGTAACATATTCAGTATCTTCATCGATGACCTGGATGAGTGGATTGAGTGCTCCCTCAGTAAGTTTGCAGATGACACCAAGTTGGGTGGGAGTGTTGATCTGCTGGAGGGTAGGAGGGCTCTGCAGAGGGATCTGGACAGGCTGGATCAATGGGCTGAGGTCAATTGTATGAGGTTTAACAAGGCCAAGTGCCGGGTCCTGCACTTTGGCCACAACAACCCCATGCAACGCTACAGGCTTGGGGAGGA
>NW_010545684.1:21755-28605 GCF_000687285.1 Phaethon lepturus
GCACCTCAAATCCTGCGTTCAGTGTTGGGCCCCTCACTACAAGAAGGATGCTGAGATGCTGGAGCGTGTCCAGAGAAGGGCAACGAAGCTGGTGAGGGGTCTGGAGCACAAGTCTGATGAGGAGTGGCTGAGGGAACTGAGGTTGTTCAGTCTGGAAAAGAGGAGGCTGAGGGGAGACCTTATCGCTCTCTACAACTACCTGCAAGGGGGTTGTGGTGAGGTGGGTGTTGGTCTCTTCTCCCCAGTAACTTATTGATAGAACGAGAGGAAATGGCCTCAAGTTGTGCCACCAAAGGTTTAGATTGGATATTAGGAAAAAATTCTTCACTGAGAGAGTGGTCAAGCCTTGGCACAGGCTGCCCAGGGAGGTCATGGAATCACCATCCCTGGAAGTATTAAAAAAACCATGTGGATGTGGCACTTCAGGACATGGTTTAGGTGGCATGGACTGGTGTTGGGTTGATGGTTGGACTTGATGATCTTGAAGGTCCTTTCCAACCTTAATGATTCTGTGATTCTGTATGTTGTGAAACAATTCCTGTAGTTTTACAGTATCAATCCAAGCGTATAACACAGAAAAAAGCATCAATCACATAAGTACCCCACTATATCACGGTTATCAGATTGACTCACAAGGGGAAGATCTAACCTGATACATTAATATGTGGAAAGTTAGCTTAAAAACAGGGCTTATGTAGTATCTCCCATCTCCCAAGACCTCCTTCCTCTCCCTGCCAGTTCAGATACAGCCACAGCAGTGCAAATACATGTCTGGTTTGCAGCCTCGTATCAGCGAGTGTCTTCGCACATCTGGGCTTTATCTGTATTAGGTTGTCCTAAATATATCTGTGACACGAAAGACTGTGTCTGAATTTCATGCAAAAGCATGTTTTTACATTTGTCTTTGTGTTGCTTGGTGTCACAATTAATTTGACTTTGAGGCTCTGAATGAGTAGGTACAAGTTAATTAGATTTGCTTTCTGTTAGGCAGTTGCATGTAATTCTCTCTCAAAAACATCTACTTGAGCAGAAGAATGGAAATTGCTAGCTCCACATCTTGTTCACCTTAAGGTCAATGAAGTTATCTCTTTAGCCTTTTGTAGTAGGAGCAGTGGAGGGATTTTCAGGGAAAGAAAGAGCTATTCAGTCTTCGCATACTTCAAAGGCTTTTGCAAATAGCAAGGATGATTGCTGGGCAGAGATGTCTTCTGCGGCTGGAGTGTCGGCATATGTTTGAATCCATTAGGAGAGGTATTATAGGTATTGTCTCGCTAAGAATTTGGGCTAGCAATATTAATTTTAAAGAAGACTCCAACCCAGACTTTTTATTAAAGTCTTTGTTTTGTTTCATATTTCAGTAAAGATCGGCCAGACTTAAATCTCCTTTGCAGTGGTACATTTGGGTTTTCGTACTGGTATCCGAATGCGAAGTTTTGATCACTCCTTAACGTGTGAGATCAGTTACCATCCATGCTGCGTTCTTAGATAAACTCTGGTTTTCTAGTACAATAGATTTGTGTGTGTAGTACAATAGCGATTTGTGTGTGCCACTATTTTATCTACTCAGAATCAGGAATTCTTCTTTCTTGTTAACACTGTGGCACGAGTGGTTCATCTGATAACTTTTAAAGTATTAAAAGGGAAATAAAGTTACCATTCACGTGACTCCGCTTAACAATGTTCCAAACAAGACTCAAAATCCCCGGGTTGGTAAGTACAGATATAATGAATGTTACTTTTCGGTCATTACTTCAATAGCATTGATGTTTTGTACCAGAGGCAGCTTTGCAATCAGTTGAATTTGACATGTAATAGAGCAATGAGAAATCTTTTTGAGTTGTAAACAAGAATAATTTTATTTTGAGGGGGCTATATCATAGGCTGTTTCTACTTCATGAAGGTGTTAAAATAAAGCTCAGTAAATTCATCCTCACAGCACCTGTGAGATTAGTGAGTTTTATTCTGGGTGAAGAAACTGAGGCAAAAAGTTGTTACACTTTTTTAGTCCGACGTGTAAGTTTAAGCCACTAAATGCTGTATTTTGCTGGTAGTTGAGGGTGTAGTCAAGCTTGATCAGGCATCAGTGGGAATATTCCTATTGACCTTTGTGAACACAGGACCAATTTCTAGACTGGAGGAGAAGCGAGTGAATGTCCTTCATCTTCGCTGCTCACCCTGTGAGACTGCTCTGCAATCCTGAAATGATTGCCCCAGTCTATTTTCTTTAGAGAAAGTTAGGTTAGTCAAACTGTGCTCTAAGTAATACCAAGTGAGGTAATGGATGGTTCCCTGGCAGCAGCTCTGGGTTTCACACATTTTAAGTGTAGATGTATTTGTTCTTTACAGTTGGCAAAAACCTGACCATGAGCAACTGGAGGCTGGAGAAGACGAATTTAGAGAGAGCTCACACTGAGTTCATGTACAGTCTTAATTTCAGAGATTGATTTGCATTGTCAGTGTAACACTAGTCAGAAATTCCTTTTTTGGAATATTGGTTCCTTTTTTCCTGGTGAGTCCATTTTCCTGGGTTTCATCTTTTTTTTTCCCTGTCCCATCCCTCGTGGTGCTCCAGTGGCTTCCCTGCTCATACGTACCTCAGTCCTCTTTCGGTATATCTTTTGCCGCTCTGTTACCTCAGCTATCTGAGGCTTTTGAGAGACAGGAAAAGCTTTTCTCCCATTGTGGGGGATGAGTGGTGACTTTGTGGCTGATCTCTGGCTGGGGTGAGGTGGAGCAGAAGCAGCCGTGCTCTGCGGGCTTCCTCCCAGTGCAGGCCGGGCAGGAGAGCCATCAGCTGACTGAGACAGAAGCAGAGGAGCAAGGAAGGATGGTGGCCGTAGTTTGGAGGTTTGTCTCCTCCTGGAAGTATTTGCCACATTTGACATGCTTTTCTATACTGTGAAAAACTGTTGTATCTTTGGAACTTTTAAAAATTTTATTCTCGGACTTTGTGTCTTGATAACAAACCTTGACAGTTGGTAGCTCTTAAAATTTGGTTATGTGTTGCTTTGGGCCTTGCGTGGTGTTTTGATACGTTACAAAATGAATGAGGATCGTGTCCTGATGTCATCAGGAGTAATTGAGTCCCAAAACACAACCACGGCTGCAGCATTCCAGGGTCTCCGGTGGTTTGTCAGGTTTGAAATCCCTCTGACCTTGTTCGACAGCATTTGTTTGATGACAGCCTCGCAGAAACAACACGCTTTTTATTAGTGTGTGACTAATTATTTTTCGAAAGAGCAGAGCTGCTCAGCAGGATGACACCTGAACGGGTGGACGGATGACAGACAGCTAGTCCTGTGTGCGGGGTGATGGGAATGGGTACCAGTGGCAGCACTGCTCCTGGGCTTGGGTTGTATTTTCTGTCCTGGATAAACGGTGAAATTCTAACTGCACAGGAGCAAATGTAGTGCCTTTCACATCTGTCTTAACTCGAAATAAATGAGGTATATTATTTGCAAACTACTCGGCATGCAAGATTGCACCCAGAACTCCCTGGAAGTACATTACGTGCAGTGCATTACAGCTCCTCTTACTTTCATTGTATTGGTGTCGATGCAGATGATCTGATTTACCCCTAATGACCATGGATTTCTTTTAGACTGAGGCCAGACCCTGACTTAGGCTGAAATATTTGGGAGTTTGGTTTAAAAAAAAAAATATCAAGCAAGATCTCCTCAGCTGTTCTCCTGTCTTCTTACTGCAGCCTCTGCGTACAAGATCCTGCCCCTTTGACCTTCAAGTCCTGTGTCATCGCTAAAGACTGCGAAACGTCCGAGTGGTCTGCGTGGAGCGCCTGCTCGCGGACCTGCGGCTGGGGGGATCTTGCCCCGGGCTTTCGGAGCCGGCGCCGTGCCGTGCGGAGTGTGGCGGTGGGTGCCGGGAAGCGCTGCCCGGAGCTGGAAGAGAGGGAAGCATGCAGCGTGGGAGGGAAATGCAGCCTTGCCCCAGGTATAGCGAGTGCTTTCAGCCCAGTTTTCTGAAGTAAAGAAGCCCCTGTTTGATAATTGTCTTGTGCAAAGCAAAGCTTCTTTGCTCAGTGTCTCTGCGTGTAGAGGGTTGCGTGTCATGCTTTCTCTCTGTGTCTAAAAGATCACTGATTTGATCGTTGTTAACTATGATTAGTGGTATTTAGTTAGTAATATTCTTGTAATTGTTGCTATTATCATTACTGCTATTACAATAATTACACTTATATGTAGAAATAAATATAAATGACACCGCTACAGTTTATATTTTCATATTTTAAAAATTGAGAGCAGATACTTCTGTTTTCTGAAGGGACTTCCACACTGATGCCTGTTTTGGAGAATTTCCTCAGCTGCACAGAGACGGGGCAGGTCTCCATGGCTATGTTTTTATTGGCTTTGAAATTGTAATTTTTACATAAGATTTAACGATTCCCCTTCATCTCCCCATAAAAAAATCCCAGTCCTCCTTGAGCAAAATGGGAACTGATCAGAGGTAATAGCTTGGACTTTACTTGGCTTCCCTCCGGGTACTTCTTGAAATGGGAAACTTTGCAGTCCCTGAGTGCTTGCTTGGTTTATGGCAATCTTTGTTTGGTAGAAGGGGAGGATCTCGCCTTTCTGGTTTGCAAATCCATGCTGTTATGCTTGGCCAGGCTAGCATAGGGGTTGCTAGTTTGCTTTGCAAAGAAAATAAAATATTGCTTAATTTCTCATGTGACACATTCTGAGATTGACTGTAAAATGCTTCAAGATTGATAAAATTCTATATGCATGCAGACAAATCTCCCTGCCTGTGAGTAAGTGTGTTTAATAGGAGGTCTGTTCAGTGCTCAAGTCACGAGTTTCTGGGGCTTTGCCAGGTACTGCCAAAACCTTTGATAAAGCCTTTGCAAGATACATTTCTTAGGAAGGTGTAACCTGTAAGTGTCTCTATATTGTTGAGTTCATTCAAAATCAAATGCTGATCATTTTTATGCACTCTGCTAGCAGAAGAGAGGAAGTATAAAAAAAAATTCTGTTGCTTGATTACAACCTACGGAAAGGCTCTTAGAGAGTGATTTTTGCTCTTGCCCAAATGCATATCAATTTCAAGGACAATAGATTAACACATTGTCTCGCTGATTTTGTATAGGAGCGTGGGTGCGGGTGACACGTGATTGGGGTAGACCGGCTGGTCAGGGAGTGAACAGACATGTGTCTGTCCCTATCAATTCTTCTACTCTTTTGATGTTGCACCATATTAAAGTGCAAACGATTGTAGCTTGCTTGGTGTAGAGCCAGCAGAGCCCAAAAAAATGAGAACCTGCGTAACACTGATAATTTTCTCATGGTGCCACTCTTGATACAGAAGGAAACCTGTTGTTCTTTCAGCATATCGCTGCTATGCCCCGGTTTTTATGAGCCTATAAACTCTTAAACCTCCCCCATCCTGCCATACCTATACGCCTTCAGTCCTTCAGGCAACAACTCTGTTGAAGTATCTGTGTGAGCTAGGATAAACTGCCTAATGAGCTAGCCCAGAAAAATAACATTAGATTTACATGTTAATAGAGCCTCTTTCACTAAAGATAGTGAAAAAAAATATTAATCTCTGGTATTTAGTTAATTTAGTTAATTGTTATTTCTAGGGATGTAGTAAAATGCAGGGGGTATGCTGTGACCTTCTCACTATGCAGTGTTGAGGAGAATTTTACAGTAGCGCCTGGTTAGTAGACTGATTTGCCCAGACAATACTGCAGGAATGAAAAGCTGTAACGTTGCAATGTATGCTCTGGGTCTGCTGCATATAAGGCTGCAGGGGCCAAAATTTTATGTTAATGAACAGAAGTCAAACATTTTTAAGTATATTATTTAAGTGCCAGTGTCTGGTAAAGGATGTTATCGGTCCATGTTATAGTTTACAGCCTGGTGATTTGGTGATTGTGTTTGGAAATTGATGACCAAAATACTGGAAGTACTGCAGACTGAAAAGCAGTAGCTTCAGCCATAGAGGGATGTCATGTTAACTTCTATGAAAAAATATAAGAAATCTTTGATGCTCCTGTTCTCCTTATTTGAGCATATTCTCTTTGCAGTGTAATACCTAGAAAGATTATGCTTTTTTCCCCTTAAATATATACTACCTCATCTGTGGCTTTGTTGAGGCTTACCAAACAGTTATCTTTTCTTACTTGTACCTACAATAAGATGATGAATTTAAGGAGATTCAGTATCAGCAATAACAGGTGCTCTCCTTCATTTGTCAGATCTCAACACAAAACATTCTTTCTTTCTGGCTTGTGTTTGCCTAATCAGATTAGTTTTAAAATCTTTTAAGATGAGAGTCCTATTTACTTTCCCAGTTCCTGGAAATCTGCCCTTTGCTATTTTTTTGGTTGATTTTAAGACAAGTAGCCTTTCCTTTAGCTTTATTCTTTGGGCAAGAATTTTCCAAAGCATGTTCCAGGCACAGCAAAGAAAATGAGTGAGGACATAGACCAGAAAGAGAGCAAGTCTCTGAGCACGGGATTCTCCAGAGGCTGTTTTTTAAAGCAGGGACAGGGAGCATCCCATGACTGAGTGAAGGTACATATGGGGATTACATCAACCAACATAGAAAAGCAGCAGCTCAAGAGGTAGTACTTGCAGAGTTGTACTCAGCAGGGAGAGATGGGCGAAGTTATATTCCAGCCTCGTATAGGATCCAGAGGGATAAAAAATACCTTCAGCTTCATAGAATCATAGAATCATTAAGGTTGGAAAAGACCTTCAAAATCATCAAGTCCAACTGTCAACCCAACACCACCATGCCCACTAAACTATGCCCCAAAGTGCCATGTCTACATGTTTTTTTGAATACTTCTGGGGTTGGTGACTCCACCACCGCCCTGGGCAGCCTG
>NW_010545685.1:0-94889 GCF_000687285.1 Phaethon lepturus
GCTGTGCTGCTGGGCCAGAGGGCTGTGCTGCTGGGCCATGGGGCTCTGCTTCTCCGAGCTGGGGGCCGAGGCCGGGCTGTTCAGCTCTGCGTAATGGGAAGCTGGAGATTAAAGACCTGTCACGGCGCGGCATTTAGCAAAGGGCAAAGGTAGACAATAATCATTTCTGGTCGCACGCTACCTCTGAAAATTTATGCTTTGTCGCTTTTACTCTCTTGGGTTATAATTAGGTTTTAAGACATCTGAACCTAATGGGCTCCTTTTGATAGCAGTGAGTTCTGAAATCTTGGTCATTTCTATAACTCCGGTTGGCACCTCCGTTATTTAAAACCCAGCTGAACAAAGCAAATGGCTTCCGTGTTTCATGTTTTCTTTTAAAGCCTAGAAATACTGATATTTGAAAACTGATATTTAATTTTGAGAGAATGAATGATTTTGTTGCTTTCATGATTGTTATGGGATGGCAGACTGTTGTCACAAAAGCTAAAACACTGGTGTGCTTGTGTTAGTTTCTGCTGTCTTTGAGCTCAACAAGACTTTCTTGTCTTTTTTAAATCTTTGGGGACTGCAAGCAGAAAAACCAATCTCAGTAAGTTCTGACTAACCAGCTAAACCGATGTTTTATTTCACTGTATTGTGCCAAATGACCAGGGTTTCACATAGGAACACTGCAGAAACCAGAACCCTTCTTTCCAAACAACATAAAACTCAAAAAGACAGAGTGAGGCCGGGGTAGGAAATGTGGCCTTATTACAAATAAAGGATGCCAACCTTCCTTCAGGCTTCCCGCTGCGCTTGCGGAAGACACATTTGGCCCTGAGCTCGTATTGAATATATTTCTCCAAACACACCAGCACAATTATGTTGCTCATCGTTTACCTATTAAGAAGCGTAAATGAGAGAGACTCCACCCTGAAAAGAGGACAGGGCTCTGCAGGATTGCTTGTGCATTATCAACAGCAAAGGTACACATTGTATTTTTTTATTCTTGCTTCCAATAGAATGAGTGAGGCACATGTGGCATGCAGCAAAGCATCCAGAATGGACATGTGTATGGCTGAGCATCCCTAACAGCAGTAACTATGCAGGATCCAGATCTTGCCTAGTTTTATATTTTAATCTAGCTTGAATTCTGAATTATTTTATTTTTCATTTTTTAACATGTGAAATTGTCCCCTATGAATGCACATTTCTAATGGCTCTCTACTTATTTAATTTATGCTTATAATTATTTAAAAAATCTTTTCAATTTAGGCTTAATTGTCAAAAAACTTGTATATTTGCACTTAAAACACTCCTCGTGCAGGCATAAGCAATACTTGTCTGTGTAATTACTATGCTTAAGGCTTTAATTGCCAATTTTGCATCTGCGAGTCTCTTCTGTGTTGCAAAGTTTCAGAGACGAAGACTGGGAACGTCATCCCTCATTTCTACATTACTCTCATAGCTATGGTTGAACTAGTCAAATCATAAACTGCTTCTAAAACTGCTTTGCATTTATATGGTGTTTTTCACCTGAAAGAACATTACAGAGGTATTAGACTTTTTTCCTAATTTCATAAGCTGGGAAGCTAATATCAGAAGGCAAATGAGGTGTCCAGTGTCACAGACTCACACGGGGAAGCCATGCCTTGGGCACAAATCATTTCTCACCGCTAGCACGCGAGAACATCTTGCAGCATTGTATCTCCGATGCACCTCTGCTTTCTTTCTAATTTAAGGTATCCATCTCTAACACTGACCTATTAGCAATTTGCTAATGTGAGGCCTAATAATCTGCACAGACTGCATGCAGCATCACACTTTGCAGATGCTTGCAAAACCAACCTCCAGTGATCATACAGCAGCTCTTTGATGTGAATTCTGAACTTGTGTATGTTTGTGTTTTTCCCTTCACTGAATTCATTTAACAAAGTAGATAAGTTCCCCCAGTTGCAGTCCACGGCCAGTGTCAGACTATTTTCTTGTCCCATTGCTGGATGTAGCAATGGAAGGTGAAGGTCATCTAGCTGTAGCACAGATCATTAAGTAATTACATTACTTGCTGTGTGACATCCCTAGCTCTAATGGTATTTGTGCTGAGATATAAAGCCACAGACTCATTAATACCGTAAAATTCATACACCAGTACAGCACATCGCTAAACGAAAAAAAGCCCTGAAATCAACCCCAAAACCCATGAAACCAACATCAAAAGATCTTCACTGATTAGCTGTGGAGTAATGACCAGAATAATGAGTCTGTTCCCTTATCCTCACCTTACAAAGGACATAATTTAGGGTTCAGTTCTTTCCTGCCTTGTGCATTTATAATGATACATGTGGAAGAAGCTACCAAATCTGGACTTTTCCTTCACAACACTTTTTGTCACAGGTAGTTGAACATGGCTGTTGACAGCCACTGCAGTCATCGTGAATCATTTTGCCCAAATCTGGTTTGGTTTATAGCAGGATATAAAGGAATGAACTCTGTACTGGTTTCAGCTGGGCTGGAGTTAATTTTCTTCATAGAAGCTAGTGTGAGGCTGTGTTTTGGATTTGGGATGAAAAAAATGTTGATAATGTGATGATGTTTTGAGCTGTTGCTGAGCAGTCAAGGGCTGTCCAGCTTCTCATGCCCTGCCCCTGAGCAGGCTGGAGGCGCAGGGAGCTGGGAGGGGACACAGCCAGGACAGCTCACCCAGGCTGGCCAAAGGGATGTTCCATACCATATGACGTCATGCTTGGTATATAAAGAAGGAAGGGGTGGAGGGATGTTCAGAGTGATGGCATCCACCTTCCCAAGAAACCATTACGCGTGATGGAGCCCTGCTTCCTTGGGGATGGCTGAACACCCACCTGCCCATGGGGAGTGGTGAATGAATTCCCTGTTTTGCTTTGCTTGCGTGCACGGCTTTTGCTTTGCCTGTTAAACTGTCTTTATCTGAAACCATGAATTTCCTCACTTTTACACTCCCAATTCTTCCCCCATCCCACCGTAGGGGAGTGAGCGAGCGGCTGCGTGGGGCTTAGTGCTGGCTGGGGTTAAACCACGACAAACTCAAAACCTGTCCCTCTTGTAGTGTGCTTTTCTGCATAGAAGACAATTCTTCCAAAAGTCATTAACACTGACTCTCTGGTACTCAGCTCTCTCTCAGGTTTCTCCAGGTTTGCTTTAAATGCTATTTTCATAACTAGAAACCTTTTCAAGAATTCAGATATTTTTTGAGCTGGTTCTAAGGCTGTAATTTTGGTGTGCTCTGTGTTACAGCTGAGAAAGCAAAACAAAAGATGTTCTTTCAAGCGGTGACATAATTCAAGCTAATTGGAGGCTCCTTCAAATTTTCTTCCTGTTTTTAAGGGCCATTGACTTACCCTCCTGAGGAATGATGCGAAGAGTTACACTGAGACCTGCATCTTTAATTAGCTTCACAATATCTGCATGAGGCATGTTAATAATAGACTGGCCATTCACTGCTAAGATCCGGTCTCCAACTTTAAGTTTTGCACAGCGATCCGCAGGACTTCCATCAATTATCCGCCCTATTTTATGGGGAACAGCTAGACAAGGAACAATAGTCACAGTTAACATGTACTGAAACAAGTGGCGATGTTCACAAGCAAAAGAAAATGAGTTGATTTGGAAGAAAGTTCTATATAAATTAAAAAACAGCTTGTATATAAACATATAAGAATATAAATTCTTATTTGATGTCATTTGCATTAACACAGTACAGATTTCACTAAAAATTCAGAATCCAGATGTTCATATATACATGGCATATATAGATGAAGTCCAAAATCAGTTTATGGTTCAGCTAGTTTGCAAACCTGGCACGTAACAAGATAATAAACAGATCAGGAGAACAATAAGGCATTAAAACAGTGAAGGGGATAAATTTGCACAATAAGTAGTAGTCATAAATTGCCTCCCACCTCCTAGTTTACAGAATTTCTTTATTTGTGTGTTGCAAAAGAAGCACAACAAACATGATTTATTTTATATACAAATAGATAAAATGCCCAGCGTTCACTAAATTGTTCTCCTCCTCCATTCAAATATGTTAACCGATAAATAGAAACCATACTGAAGATTTATTGAGATGTGCAGATTTCTAACTAGATTCATGCCAGCATGAATTTACAGTTAATTATGAGTGCATAGACACATTGACTACATTAAATAGGCATCCCCATTTTCAAAACATTACAGATCAACTTTGTTTCTCCTTTTGCTCTTCTCTGTGGTTCTCCACTTTTCTGTACACTCCATCAAGTCTCTTGTTCTGTTTTTTTCCCTTATTTTCCACTGAATTTTCTAAATATTACTCTTGATCTTTCCCCCAGCATTTCTTCCCAATTCTGCTCTGTTTTTTAACTCAATGCATATAATATAGCTGAATCTTCTTTTCTCTATATCTAGGCTCCCCAAACAGCATGCTATTTTTCTTTCTCTCTCCTATTCATAAATATGCTTACCACAATTAAATTTGACTAGATATTCTAAAATAGCTTAATGGTGTCTGAGTATCCCTAATTGATCCTACACTTCAGTCTTGGCAAACTTAGCACAAATCTGCTTGGCCTCTCTATTCATCTGCAACTGATGTTTGAAAAGTTGTGTTTCTTTAAAAAAAAAAAATCCTTAAAATTCTAATATCTAAAGAGAATTTAGAAAAGATGAAAGAAAAGATTTATCAAGCTTCTTTTGGGAAATATCTAGGCTTTAAAAGCTCATATAAAACAAAGCTGTAAGAGGACATGTGTGCAGAATATTCCATCATTGCAGAACAAATTTCTCAGCCTTCTGATAAATAATCCCTGAAGGTGACAGTGACAAACACAGATTCCACATCTCATGCAAAGTTATAACACATATACCTCAGAGTGACTTTTTTTTCTAGTATGGACACAAGTGTTGCTTACAGCATTAAAAATTAATTTTCTGAGAACTAAAAATATAAGTGAGTACTCTGAAGTGCAAGCCGTAATCAAAGTGCATGCTTCTTTACAACTATAGTTCAGCCAAGAATATAAATTAAATTATGGCTTTAGTAATTGTCCTGGTTTTGGCTGGGATAGAGTTAATTTTCTTCCTAGTAGCTGGTAGAATGTTGTGTTTTAGATTTAGGATGAGAATAATGTCGTTAACACACTGATGTTTCAGTTGTTGCTGAGCAGTGCTTACACTAAGTCAAGGATTTTCCAGCTTCTCATACTGGCCCACCAGTGAGCAGGCTGGGGGTGCACAAGAAGCTGGGAGAGGACACAGCTGGGACAGCTGACTCCAACTGGCAAAAGGGATATTCCATACCATATGACATCATGCTGAACAATAAAACTGGGGGGAGTTGGCTGGGGGGCGGCAGCCGCTGCTGGGCACTGGCTGGGCATCAGTCAGTGAGTGGTGAGCAATTGCATTGTACATCACTTGTTTTGCATATTCATTTATCATTACCATTATTTCCCCTTCCTTTTCTGCTCTATTAAACTGTCTTTATCTCAACCCACGAGTTTTACCTTTATTCTGATTCTCTCCCCTGTCCCACTGCGGGGAGTGAGCCAACGGCTGTGTGATGTTTAGCTGCCAGCCAGGTTAAACTACAGCAGTGATACAGACACAACTAGCGTACTTCAGAAATGTCTTGCTGCTTAGGAAGTAAGCACCTAGTTTATGTCACAATGTCTAAACCTTTTTATGTTTTAAAATATGCTAAATAGGAATAGCCACACTTTGTACAAAACTTGGGTTTATTTTACCCTCGAAGCAGATATATCACCACCACGCATGCCTATCAGTAAATAAACAAGTAAAAGACTACCTTGATGCTGAAATGGTTTACATTCACACAGAGCCTTTCACATCAAAGCAATTCCTAAAACATCACCAAGAATCATTTAAACTAAGACTAAAACATACCTGTTTCTGGTATATGTAATAAAAGATTTGTCTGAAATTACTATGTCTGTACTACACATCAGTGGTGATCTGAAAATGAGACTGCCTTATATGAAAGAAATTTAGTAGGAGGAAAGGAGAAGTAGTATGGCTGAGATGCCGTAGTTCAAATTCCCATGCTTGCCATTGCTAACCCTAAAGAAGATGTTTGTGCTAGCCTAAATAATTAAGCAGAGACATCATCTCAGTAGTGAGGGGGGTGGGTGGGAAATCCTATTAATTTGCCAGAACAATTTTTGTTGGATTTCTTGCACCTGACAAGTGAATAGAGCAGATGTCTGCCTGTTTCAGATGTCTGCTAAAATCAAAGCTGGAGGTGGGAAAGCCATAAGAGTCCCATTCTGCTACAAATCCTGGGAAAAGGGAGGGGAAGGAAAAAGAAGAGGAACTTTGTATTCCATTTTTCTTCCTCTTAAGCCAAATGGCCTTTACTTTCCCGATAAAGATACCTACTCTAAATGTTTTGCTACCACTGCAGCTCCCTTCGTCCTGCCAAGCTATGAAAGGATCAACAGTAGGTGACCTGAACAAAGCACATATCTGTCAAGGTACCTTTTCTACTGCACTTCGTTTTTTTGAGGATTTAATGCTCCTCTTCTGAGGTTGATCGGTGCAATGTGATGTCGTACGATCTTGCTGCAGAGTGGGGTGTGGAAAGCTTTCGCAGAAGGAACCTGAATCTCTGCAAAGCAGACCACTGGTATCTGATATCAGGGTTTCATGGGAAAATCTAGTGGATTACTACTCATAAACATTCAGCTGAAGTTGGTTTTGGTTAATTTCTAGATCATATGAGAAGTTTATCTCCTAGCTCCTTCTCTCCCAGTAATATCCTGAGGAGTTTCTGGTCTCTGTTTGCTCTCCTCAGTGGAGCTCTGCCTGAGTCTCCTCCTAAACCACAATATCCTGGCCACCATGGTCCCTGCTGCTGCCTTGGGTGGGGAGGATTTATTTAAGGATTTATTTACAGGCATGAGTGCCTCTAAGAGATGTAGGTTATGCAGGTTGTTCATGAAAATATGAACATGTTAGAATATATTAGAAAACCTAATTTTTAAGAGCCTTTGGTGGTGAAATACTTACTGTGAAGGGATAAGGAGATACTCTCATAGGGGATTAATTAGGTAACAGCTAAGGAACAAAAGCAGAAATGAACTGTGAATTTGAATAATGGAGAATTTTTATCTTTCAGAATGGTCACATCTAAAGCAGGTGTGGAAGAGCTGTAAAACTGTCAGTACGGAGTGGGCTCAGTGAAGTGGCAGACAAGATCCTTCACGAGGCACATGGGGAAAAACTAACCCTGCCTAAGCTTAAGCAGGGATGGGCCCTAAATTATGTATTGCCACTCAGGAGATCTTGAAATAAGTGTGCCTGCTTCTCTTAAAAACATAAACTCAGTAAAACAGTAAATAGATTTTTAAGATTTTGAAAAAGAATAACAAATAAAACAAACTGTTACTAGTTAGTACTGTGCACCTGAAGTCTGAGTATTGCTGATAGTTCCAGTACCCCCACTCAAAAGCCATAGCACTGAGCTAGCAAAGATTCAGAGCACAGCAGCCAGAAGCAGTGAACAGCCTCTGTTCAAAATAGTCCATGAGCTTTCTGTCTGCAGCTGGGAGAAGGGAAGGTGAGGCAACCTTCTGGAGGGCCAGAAGAACGAAAGGATTCAGAAAAAGGAGTAGGCGAATTCACGGGGGTGGATCCACTGCTGATTAAGTCAGAAAGTTGTGGCTGTGAGAGTGGAGGAGATGCCTGGGGAAGGTCCCTGCTTGCTGTGGGTGCTGTCCTCTCTGCCACTGGTGATGGCCAGGGACCACATGGGGCTCTGCAGCATTTCGATCTCTCCCAGCATCACAGGTCTCTTCTCAGGAAGAAACCTCCAATGTTTGGCATTTAATTACAGCTTTGTTAACACATCATATTTTTTCTTAAATTGCATCTTCAGTGTTGTAATTTTTTCTAAGCAGAGCATTTAGTAATGGAACCTTCTAAAGGACGTCCCGCATCACCTGACTGGTGATAAATGATTCCACTCGCCCTTAAACATTTTTACTAATCTATTCACACCTCTTTTAAGAATTTGCCACAAGCTGTTCTCCAAACATATGTACATTTTGAACAGTGGCAGCACGTGACTGGATTAGACTCTGCAGAGAATTTGATCCACTTATTGCAAAACACGGAGTTAACCTGAGCAACATTTAATATTAGCAGGCTATACAGAAACACTTGGATTTGTGGGGTTTTTTTTCGGGAACCCCATTATTTACGCTAAGACTGAGCATAGAAAACAAGCTGCCCCTTTGCAGGTCAATTAATTTCTTAGTTCTCTCAGACTACACAATGGATGAGACTTCAAGGGAAAAATATTATGGTAAACGGAGGTTTATACAGCTTTTTTAAATTGTTGAAAATATGGGAAATTAGTGTGATACAGTATATACGTATATGAAACATCTAGTCCTTCAAAACAGACATATAGATTTTTTTCTCTAATACTATCAAGTCATTCAAAATGTGATACTTAAGAGTGATACATATGGGTATCTACCTTGGATAGATAAGGAAAAAAAATCCTTCCAAGGCAGAAGTTATAATCCTAGATCCCAAAAAACCTAGCCAAGAACAGTAATGCCACAGAAGCATTTCCTGACAATGAATCTTATGATGGGATCTAATATTTTTGCAGTGCGTTTCATGAAAAATTTGTGACTTCAGGGAGATTTGAATCCTAAGACCACAAAAGCTTCTAAGATATTTGAAGCCCTCAACCTCTCCCCCTAAATATCCCTCAGAGATTTACAGCATTTGTGTCAAGAACACAAAAGTGACGCAGCGCTGGCACCTAGCAGCTGATGCTTTCCCAAAAGGTAGTTAATTATGCAATGATCAGCTCTAAGCTCATTATCAAAAAAGGGAACTTAAATTAAACAATAAAGAGAAAAAATGATTTAAAAAACATTTTTCCATTTAGAAAGTGGGTAGGGTCTGCTTTCAATAACTTACTGATAAGTATGTATTCAGATTTTTCTCTATAATAATATTTCTATTTGATAAAATCACCCACTTTTCTCTCCCTGATGCAAATTAACATCCTTCCCACACCTTTTTGTCATAGAAAAGGAAGAGTAAATTCTGTGGCTTTACACCTGAGGGTCCATATGCTTGGGTCAGCTGTACACAAAGCCAGAGCAGTTGCTGAATACAGATACTGCTTCTAACACTGTATTTCTATCAGCCTCTTACTTTTTGGAAATAAAAATTATTTATCCTCACTCGGGAGACCTGTATGTTGGAAATAGTTGATTCTAAGAAGATGTTACCAACAAATAGTGCTTTCCTAGTTTACATCAAGCTTTTTTTTTTTTACATCTGTTCAGTTCTTTTAGTCGTAATTGTTGAGACTGTATTTTCTAGAAAGTAACTTTCCTGTTTTTTCCCAATATAGTAGATAAATGTCAAAAATGATCAATTAAGGGGGAAAAAAATCTAACCTCTACGTTATCTGTTAAACCCTTTGGCAGATAAATTCTTGCAATGTTTTCTAATGTTAAGGGATATAGATAGTAAACCAAGAAAATGAACCTTCCTGAGCCAGCTGCCCTTCTCAATGTTATACTGCTGATCACATGAATATTTATTATATACTCTGTTCTCCAAAGGTGCAAGAGTTTTCATTCAACCAGCAGGCTCCAGCATGTCAGATTTTAATTGGGAGAATATATTAAATGTAAACATCTGTAATTTCATTGTTACTGAAACCTAAAATGTAGGAAGCTTGAGTATGGTGGTCTTTCTATCAGGGTGAATATTAGAATCAAGACAAAATATTTTCCTGAAAATAGTGGGCTATTTTTTGTGATGCTCATTTGAAAAACAGAAATCTGTGGCATGCTGCATAGTTGCAGATGACAATAATCCCTTTTGTTTATAAGGTTAATGAACCTATGAATTGAAACATCCCATTGGGTGCCAATATGGAGCAAGTAAATATGCAAGTAAATATTACATAGCATGATTTTTCACAGGCATAAGAAGCTAGGTGGGAAGGAATGCATGTAAATTAGAAATCTGAAGATCTAAGAAAAAATTAATGGAACTTTGGTACCTTAATTCCGTCTTCTCCTGAGATCAAAATGGGCCCTATGGAATCATTAGAAAAACCTTGGTTCCCTTCCCAGGTTTGTGCTAAGAAAACTCACAGTTTGTTCTTAGAAAACACAAGAGCAGTACCAATAGGTCCAAATGACCTATTCAGGAACATGTTGCAGGACAGAAGTCACCTAGAGAGGGGAGCGATGTGGCTGAGATTCTCCTTGCTTTATACTCCAAAAATATCAAATAGACAATTTAGTAATTCATGACTGCAAACTGCAGCAATGCATTTTCAGTGATATAAAAAAGGTATTTTTCACTTCTTACAGTTACTTATTATGAATTACATATATTGATTTGAAAAACTAATCTTGTAACACTTTCTTTTAGCTCCAAATTATACTATCATTCAAACAGGCTTAGAAAGTCTGTTTTTATAGCTGAAGAGGCAGAAGAACAGCTCAAACCTGAATATCAAAGCCAAGTAGAAATGAGAAACCAGATCCTTTGCCTACAAGCCACAAGTATCTTCCACAGGGGAGTCATGCTGCTGGTGAGTTTTCACTGCTCTATTCCAAAGACCTCCAAGCTGGGGTAGATGAACATCCTTATTTCCAAAGCTCTTTTTTCTTTAACATTTGCAGATTAGTCACAGAAAATTGTGTCCCCAGGCACCTTCTTACCCAGGAAGGAGCATGGGTGAAATTGCAGCAGAAATAACGGTCTCAAATCACACAGTTATCATTGATCAGTAAGCTGCTTTTTATCTCTAAACTGCAAGGAGTTCAGAGAAACTCTGGGGCTGAATGGGACTTATTTCAGAATGCTGTTTTCTGCAGTCAGCAGAGACTTATCTTGGGTTTATGGTTTTTAGTTAAAACCTCATGTTTTGAGAAATGAGAAAAACTCCTTTCATTAGACTCTGTTTTATCGTGTTTTGAAAGTCTAGCAGTCATTGGCATATGCAGTGTAGGGGTAAATTAAATCTACAGCTCCTCTTTTGATAAACGGGAGGAAGATCATAAAAAGTTTGTACAGTCTTCAGTGTTTGATTTTTTAAAAATTGTTTATTGATTATGCCTGTGTTTTCAGTTTGTTTACACTATATAACTGTGCTAATTGACAGTATCTGCTACAGTAAAATTCATGGAAATATCACCAGTTTTCCAATTTGACTGGAAGTTACCAGTTAAGATGATCTGTTTACAACACATGGTTTCTTTCTACAGAAATTAGAGTGATAAGAGATTTACAAGCAAGCATAAGTTATTCTCCTAGAGGAAGCTGCATCCCAAACACACGAAGTAAAAGCAGCAGGAAGATATGAAGTAGTCAGGGACAAGAGTACTCCATAAAGTTCTGGGACAAATTAATCCAGAAATCTCCTTTTGGCCATTTCCAGTTGGTTGCAAGTGTTTTCCCATGGGATGCAGGTAGTGAACTTATCTTGATACCCTAAAAAGCTGCAGAAGAATGGAGTTTTACTGCAGAGGACACACGCTATTGAGTGTTATCCTAAACTTCATGCAATGAGTAGATAAATTAACTCAGTTTCAGTATTTTAGCTGTAATGTGACACTTAGTACTCTTGTGTGAGGCAATGCCACCCCGGGCACAGCTCCATCTCCATAGCCACACGTGTTGCCGCAGGATGCTGGGGACTTGGAGGGGACAGCCCCAGGAGGAGCCCTTCCTTGCCGAACCACACACGCTGCAAGGATTTTTCTCAGGGAAGCATGAAGATATTACTCAGGAGAGGGCTTCAGAAACAAGCTGCAGTTTGCTCAGTTTAGCTGCTTAACTCTGTCACTGAACCAAGGCATCTAAAAGGTGTTGGTAATTTGGGGGGCAAAGGCAGTTGCCTGAGAGTCTCCACAGAGCCACAAGGTCAAAGCAGTCCAGAAACACTAGAGTTTGTAGCTTCCAAGCATTCAGCTGGGAATGTGACACTGAGTCCCTTAAAGAAATACCACTGGAGATGACACGATTTTGATAACCTATGTGTAGCTTGCATAACAAAAGCACAGAGTAAGGTCAAACTTAGGTGGCCTGTCTGGAGAAAGGATGAGACGAAAGCACCCTTTAATTTTGGGATGGGGTCTGGGGAAGAGCATGATGATATGTTTTAGGGGCAGTGGAAGTTGATCCTTGCATTAGGAACAGGTCAGGAGCCTGGCCAGGTGAATTTTCTTTTTTTAATCTCTTAGCACTCTAACATCCTCTGGGTTCTGCGCTAGCCAGAATGACTTGCTCCTGGATGTACCACTCAAACATATTTATTTATTTATACACTTTATCTTCTTCTACAGATATAATTTTGAAGCATGGCTGACCTGTCTATGACCCTGCTTTAACCTTTGAAATCTCTTTATTCAATCCTTGTCACTTGTTTTCCACTCTTGATCTGTCCCACATCAGAACTGTAGTCTAGTGCAAGATAATCCCTGGGCTGGATTAGAGAACATCCCAAGCAATGCATTGACCAGGGGAGAAAAAATTTCTACCATTGTAGAACACAGGAAAAGAAATGTGCCACAAGAATTGGATGTTTAAGCAAGTACCAGCAAGTCAAAATTACATCCAGATTTAAAGGCTGGCTTCTAACTACTTAATAGTAATTTATTTAAATGACAGTTGCAACAGTGCTGCCTATCACAAAATGTGAAAAAATAGTCTATTCCCTAACTATGGTTGTAGTCTGCCCTCACTCTGTGCCTGTACCAAGGGTAAGAAAAACCCTGCTCTTAGTGTTTTGAAAATTTCTGCAAGACAAAGACAGGTCTGTAAATCAACAGTGATGATGACCCCCTTGCAAAGCATGTCGAGAGAAAAATTGACCAAGACCTTAAGCCTTGGAGCATGAATGTCATCCTCAATTCTGGGAGCTCCCGAGCCTTTCGCAGCTCTTTTCCAGGTCAGGGCGAGCATGAAGGACTCCTAATAGTCTATGTTGAGAGCAGCGCAGCGCACACCCCATCAGGGAGGTTGGGAAAGGCATCTGAGACTCAGCTGGAGCACTACTCCTCTGGCTTCATGGGGTGGTCCTACAGCTTCACACCCAGAGCTGGTTTTAACTCCCCTGGCAAACACCCAGAGGGTGAGCTTTTGCGTAACCCCTTGAGCTTTGGGTCAACTGCAAAGCAGCAAACCCATGAACCTGCAGCTCTGAGACCAGTAGCACCTCTGTTTGAATGACTACCTCAATTTTAACAGTGCCTGAAGCACAAGCGCCTAGTGACCCAAGGTTCACGCTCCTGCACTGAGCAAGAGCTGTTGTAACTTGTTGGATTGTAAAACATAGTTTATAAGTGTGATTTCAAGAATAAGGAAAATTATTTCAGTGCACGATTAGTTGTCTTCTTGAGTAAAAGCGAAGATGATACTTACACTTCCAAGTCCTCAAGTCTTTTGCTTTTACAAGAAAGTAGAGAGGGGAATAGAGTTATCAAAATAAACATTCTTAAATCAAAGGAACTCTTTTTCACTTTGCCCTGAGGATGCTCCCAGTGAGACAACTTCTTAAGCTATGCTATTCCTAGTATGTTCTGGCACCACAAGATAGTCCCTTTTCTGACCTATTTTGCCCATTTTGATTCTTTCAGAGTTGCCTTGCAATTACAATATTAACATTTAACTGTGTTTAGGATATGTCTGCACAGCGTCATTCTATGCCACGTGGGGATGCATGAGCTGGCAACAAGTGCACTGGCTCTGAAACCAGAAACACTGGAAATGTAGTACAACATTTCACCGAATTAACATACTACTGCTATGAGAAGTGAGTGACTACCAAGGTGCTTGACATGACGCCATGCAGATCCATATTTTGATACTGATGTAAGTTGTATTTTGGACATTTACACCGCCTACGTCCAGTTGATACTTTTGTACTGTTAATATGTTTTATAGCCCTGATTGTGCATTTTAATCAAAGAATTTCAGGTTATTTCAAGCTGGAATGGACCTCAGGAGGTCTCAGTGACTGCTGATGAAGTTCTGTTCTGTCTTCTACCAAAGGGTCCAAAACTTGGATGCTGTATTCTAGATGGGTCCTAATGAATGCTGAGTAAAAGGCGATAATAATTTCCCCTCAGGCTACTGGCTATGCTCTTGTTAATATAGCCCAAGTTACTTTGCCTAAATAAATAATAAGTAAAGAAAATCAACCTCCCTTAAACTACAAATAACCAATGATTTTTAGCCTGTTTTTATTACTAATGACAGAGTATGTAGTTTTCAGTTTATTTTTTCTTCAGAATTCACATAGAAAGGGTTATTTCTTCTCTGTTCTGTTGCTGTCTACAGCAAATGTCATTTTTTAGTTCATTGCTGTTCTTCTAAACTTAGGATTTGGGTGCCCTTTGGGATCACTGAAATTCAATGCAGTTATTATTTGAATAAATTTGCTTGTCACTTACACAGCAGACTGTCATTTTCATTTACTATTGGAGGTGTCCAACTGAGATTCAACAGTGGCTACCTATGTAGTTGCTTGGGGAGAAAGAAAAGTACCTCAGGAACATGTTGGTGGGTAGGAGGCAAAACAAGATCTTGAACCTGGGTCTGTTGTCCTTACAGAATACTCCAGCCACAGAACTTTTTGTTGCTTGGGCATTTTCTCTTTCACCTCCTCTCCTCTTTACCTCTTCATCTACCCCAGCCACCAACCCTATCTGTGAAATAATTTTCTTGAAAAATTCATGACTGACTTAACTGATTAATATGTATGTACCCCAATGTCCTCTATGGATTATTGTTTTTCCTGTCTGATCTTCTGCAAAATACTTTCAATTGGCTGTTATATTCAACAAAGTGAAAACTCAGAGTCCCAAGAGGCTAATTATCCATGGTTTTGTTACAATATTAATTCTGGCAATTATGGAATTTTAAAGTTCAGCTAAGGTAACATGAAGAGCAATTCTCAATAACTGCATGGTCATGAAATACTGCAAAGAAGTTCGCTGAGATCATTTGCTACTGTGAAATATGGCTTTTTCTATACTCTCTTAGTTGCTTTTCTGTTTTGAATTTAGAAGAGTGAAAAAGTTGAAATTGTTATTTTATTTCCTCAGGAAGCAGTTTTGGGCAAAAGAACATTTCCTTCAAAACATATTTTGGATGCAGAGAACAAACTGCGTTACGCTGCAACTTGCAAAACAACAAATGCTCTCACATGCCTCGGTTTTTCAGGAGTGGTCAGCATTCACAATTTCAGATGGATTTGGTGGGAGGTGCGGACGTCTCCCTACATAAAGCTTTTTATGCTTCCTCCTTCCAAGGGGCTCAGCTCAGAGTTAGTTAAATGCCATTTGAAACATCCAAGGGCACCCCTGTGCCAGAAGCTGCCCCTTCCAAGGGCTCTGAGTCTTCTGTTGGTCCTAGGTCACAATCTGCCCAACTTCTCCCTAGAGGTACCTAGGACATCTCAAATGCCACTAGGTGCAGTAAAGTTGAGCCCCAGCAAACATTAGTTTCCTGGACAGAAAGCGAACTGTAATCATTAAAGGCAGATCCTGACACTATATTCACCATCTCCCTATACTATGTCATAACTTTTATACTATGTATAGTCTAGCTAATTAAAAAATCAACCTCCCCGGACATCTGTCTAACCCATTTTCCCATTTTCCAGTTGCTTCTGCAGTGCCCTAACTGGACAGCTGCTGTCATACGGTTTGCTGTGATCTCCGCTTTTATTTCAAGTTCCTGAACTTCATCTTGATTTAAAAAAAAAAAAATTCAATTGCTTGTGGAGGAATAATTTATTCATATAACTGGTGGTTGCTTGCAGGATATCTCTTTGGGATATAAGAACAGAGAAAATCTACTTTGTGGGTGAATCCTGTTGTACTCTGAGAGCCAAATGAGTGTCTTAAGCACAGAACCTCAGAGGCCAGAATAACCTTTGGTTTTGTCCAAGACACAACTGGCCAATGATGCCCTTGGAAGCAATCTTGAGAGTCTCTTCAGCTTTCATCTGTGCAGTGACTAATTAGCAGGTGTCAGGTTTTAATTAATTTATTTTTTTAATTAGAATTGAACTTGGAAAAATATAAGCTGAAAAACGTGATTTACTTACTTATTGTGGACCCAGATTCAGGCCTGTTCAGGGAACTGATGATAACAAAGCCAAAGCCTTCATTCTCCTTGCGGTGGATCACGACGTCACTGGTTTGCAGGCTGTGAGAAGTGAAGCCCTCGGGGGGTGTAGCATTGCTACTAGAGACAGCGTGATTACTGTTAGCGTAAGTGGTGTAGTCACTTCTTGGAGAACTGTGGTGCGTAGACACCGAGCCTGGGCTTCTGCCATTCTCTGGGCACGGTTCTCCTACAACGCAATTCACACCAGTATTACAGTCTGACTTGCTCAGTGGCTTTGTGACTTACACTACATTTGCTAATGCAACATGAATACAGTTGGCTGCCTACAGCCCAGACTACAGCAAGTATTAAACTAGGAGCTGTAATAGATGCAGAGAGACAGGAATCTACACAATTATGCAAAACATTCAAGGGCAATCAGATGAAGCAAGCATGAACACTCGCTGCTTAGCTATCTAAAAGAGAGGAAAGGAAAGTAGGAAACAGTGGCTATCTGGATTGCAAAAGTGTTAGCAAGCACAATTGCCTTGTCTGCTGGTTGATCTGTCATTAAGAGGAAAATGTGACAGTCTAATCCAATATAAAATTATTTGTGTTTGGATTAAAAGAATTTAAGCAGGCGGCTAACATAGAGTAATTAGGATTAACTGCATAATGTTCTTCTTACAAGTTGATTAGCGTGCTTAAAAGACGTTCATGGAACAGAGCAGTTATACAATGAAAAATAATCACAAACAGTTTTTCTGTGGGTGTCATGACAGAAGCAGTGCTCATTTAAAGGCTTTGAAAATGCTCAGGTATGGCGAGTTGGAAAGGGCAGAAGTGAAAATGGAGTCCATCCACACTTCAGTATTGCTTTATAGTAACAAGAACAGGGAACAAGTTAAATCTTGTGGGATTACACACTTTTTTAATACAAGCATTTTGGCAATTGAAAACAGTGCAGTTACACATCCAGATGGGAAAAAAAGATTTATATGCCTCGCAGATCTAAGTTGTTTACACAACTCAGTATTTATTGACAGTTTTAATACAAAACTTTCAGGTGAATATAGGTAATATGTTTTCTGTTTGGGGCGACGAGAGTGGCAGTCGTTCTACTGAACATGTGAAGAGTTTACGCATGCACACATACATCCTGCAAATTAGACCTTCAGTGTATACATATTAATAAAATAAACATCATCCAAGACAAGCTGTTGTTTTCTCAGTCAGGTGTGTCCTTTAGCAGTCCTTCTGCAACTATGAAATAAAGTGATTAGAGAGAATAAAGAGGAAGAAAAACAAACAATTATTACACTCCTGCATTAGAATTGAAAGTCTTCAGGAGTTATTGAACCAAATCTGGAACTAAATGCCATAGTCAGTGACAAGAGAGATCTCATTTTCTGGCTGTCATGTTTCAGAAAACTGAATACCGTTTATGTCAGAATGGCTGCAACAGAAAGGGAATTATCTCACCCTGCAGAATGACCAAGAGCTGGCTTGACCATAAATGAATGCAACTGAATGCCATTAAGTATAGGAAAAGAAAGATAAAGGAGGAAAAGTTCAAACAGCTATTCGATTGCCAGTTGTACCATAGACATTAATCAGAAAAATTGCATTTTGTTTCTGTCTGTGAAAAAGATGGCGTTTTAATCCGTGTTGTTCCAAATACCACATTTTCCTAGTCAAATAGTTTTCCAGAGCTTGTGAATGGTGATTTTCTGTTCCAGATCGGGGTAAGCATCTGTACAAAATGGCGATTCCGGGTGAGGGCTAAGATACTACATCAGCTATCAGGCGGGTAAGAAAAGCCCCAGATGCCTCAGTTGTATACATTCACGCCAGCGAGACATTCACATAAAATCAGTGGGCCTGACGCGTTAGTATTGCATTTCTCAGTCATGCCCAACATCAGTCATTTTAAATTTTTTCCACAAAGCTTGTGTTGTAACACACCAAATTAAAATCCCGTTCAGCTCCAGAAACGCTTAAACATTAATGAGTTACACATTATACTCCCCGGTGCGGCACTCGCAAGGCCCAAGAATAACTCCAGGTGTTTTACCAGCTTGCTTCATTTTCTGTGCCAGGAGACCAGAGCGTCTAATAGGCCCTTTTATTTAATATTTAACAAGCAGCAGCGAAGGCTGGCATCCTCTCTGTGCTAACCCTCTTGCTAATTTTGCCTGCAGTCTGTACAGCCGGCTGACCCGGGAAAGGTGCTAATCGCAAGCGCTGGGCGGGTTACCTTGGTTATCGGCCATTTTCCGAGCGCCGGGGGAGCTGCGAGGGGGTGTCGCGCCGGGCGGAGGGGGCCCTTTCTGGCCGGAGGACTCTGGAGTCGGTAACAGAAGAAAGTCAGTCCCACAGGAGCGCGGCAGGCAGGCAGCTGCGGTGCCGCAGTGGGAGGGGGACTGTGGAGACGAAGGTGAGTGGGAGGGCGGCTTTTTGGCAGGGGAGCGAAGGGGAACGGCGCAGGCAGCGACAGCGGATCTGGGGCACGGCGAGGCGGAAGACAGGACAGGCTGGGAATGTGGTTTTGCTCATTTCTGGTGCCTCAGCGTGGTGTACTCACCACGAGTGTTTTAAAAGTTCTTAAATAAACTTCTTTCCTCAGTAAGCAAAGGTGGCAATGGAACGGCAGCAAATTCTCCCATTAAAGCTTTAATAGGTGCTGCCACACATTTTTCCAGGTTCCGGTGTTTTTTAATAGTTGAGACCGAGCTAGTCTAAAGGTTTGATTTACTCCAGATTCTTCATATTGTTTTAGGTTTATTTTCTGAAAGTTTCTGTTTGAAGGGAGGATCCGGCCCTGCTCCTGGGGACGGATGTTCCATGTGTTCCGTGGCACATCGCTTGTGCCATGCAGGAGGTTTTCAGCCAGCTTGTGTTGCCGTCGGGGGGCAAAACTCCAAGTGACAGCAGTGAGACCAGAAATGGGCTTTTAAGACAAACAAGAGTGAAATGAGTTCCTGCCCTAAACAGTTAACAGTCTTCGAGCCTTTCTCTGATCAGGTATTGACATGGTCAGCTTTAACAGCTTTGACTTAGGTGAATGTTTGTCCCAAAAGGGGACGGGAGGAGACAGCACAGACCAAGACAGCATGGAACAAATCCAGAGCACTCATGATCACCACACTGGGGTTGCCAATATTGTTTCCACTTTTGAAGGAAACAACACTCAGCTGTAGCGTTTTTGTCACAGAAATGAGGGACACATATTCACAATTACTCTTTCTTTAAATGATACAAACATTCACTTTGATTTTAATTTTCTCTATTTTTTTAGAACGGCAGTGTTTGTGCTGCCAGCATTGAGAGCTCTTTTTCCTTTCACCTTTCCCAGCCTTCACTCACCGGTGGGCAGGACCTTTCTCCTCACAGTAAGATTCACTTGCCCGTTTCGGGCAGCGTTATGCATCAGATCAATCACATATCGGTGGGTTTTGCCGGCCACTGGAATCCCATCTACATACACCAGCTCATCACCAGGATGGAGGCGACCATCTCGGTCTGCTGAACACCCATTGCAATTACTGCTCCGATGAGAATCTAGGCAGCAAAGAAACAAAATCCCGTCATGTATACTTTAAGTGCACACACAGGTGCAGCCTCCCATATAATGCATTGACTTTCCCTTACTGTTGAAATTAAGTTAGTGATTCAGTGCAGGTGAAGAGACGTGTGTATGTCTGAAAGCTGTGCTCCTCCTCTGTGTGTGTGAGTGAAGATGCTTCCTTGTCTTTGGTAAGAAGGTAAGATGTTTCCTACTTGTGTAGGCGTGATACACCTGAGAATCTTGATCTAAGTATGATCTACCTGGTATCTTCAAATCAAGACAATTTGTCTATAAGGAGCATTGAGTTTATAGAGAGTACATTATGCAGAAGATCTAAAAAGATTATCTCCGTATAAGGGTCCTTTTGACTTAAAATTAGCTAGTCTGCACATTTCTTATTTAAGATTCCTTACTGGTGTGTGACATCAGCAACTGGAGTAATACACTTGAGGTCAGTAGTGGAAGTGACCTCACTACACGGAATTTGCTTTGGGACTCTCCAAGGAAAAAGAAGCGCTGTATCAAATGTGGTTACCCATAGTGAATAATTGCTCAGGTAGTGGTTGATTAGCAAAATGGAAAAAGAAGAAAAATGTCAGCTTACTCTGGGCAGATGTTGTTTTCCCAAATCGACATTTAAATGTAATTTGTATGGGACATATAAACTAGTAAAAAATCTGTTCAAAACCTTTAAATGACTTTCTCCACTTTCTATGCACATAATTTCACATAATTTATTAGAAGAAGACATATATATTCTCCCTGTGGAATAACTGGTAGAACAGTTGAGAGTGATTCAAACAAAACCTGCTTTCTTTGAAAGAATATTAAAGCATTCACAGAGCATGTTCCAAATTTTCCTTTCTCTTGTTCAGTGTGAGAGTGAGTACATAATGATGGATATGACATGCCGTGTGACAATCCGCTTTAAATAATAAAAGATAAAAACTATCAAGTATTGCATTTCATGATGAACTGCAAAGGATAAATGTGGTAGTCACACAGGTGATCTTGTGGTTTTTCACGGTCTTAGCTGCAGAGTTGCAAGTATCCCCGCAGTGTGTTTAAATGAAACCCCATGTGGAGCTTGGAGAATTTTTCCCCAGTTTCTAGCCTCCCTTTGGATCACTTTTGCTTTCAAAAATTAGCAAAGAGAGAACACGATGTGGCGTTTTCCTGCTTCCTGGTGTTCCTGGAAACCTGTTAAGCAGTGCCAGACTGAGTTGCCTGAGACACTCTTTCAGGTTCTTCATTCTGTTCTTCAAATAGTGAAAGAATATACCTCAAAGCTTTGGACAATACTTTGTGCAAAATCCAACTATGAAATATGTATTTATGTTCCTTTACTGAACAGGAAAAAAGAGATCCAAAGCTACATTTAGCCAGATCTCCACAAAGTATCCTCAAAACCTTTACATTTGGGCATCTCATATAAGTAAGAATTTTTTCCTAGTTATTTTGGGAAGAGACGGGTGGTAACCCTTTGCAGCTTGGAAGACTGTAGGGGCTGTCTTCCTCCTTTTGTTTTATTGAGCATTTGCCGTTTCTTTATAATTGGCCACCAAAGTATTGAACAATTTGTGCATCTTTAACCTTTGGAGAAACAAAATGCAGCTCACAGCATTGTAGGTCATCAGTATCTACTGCAAAGTGTAAAAACGCCTTCTAGTTTTGACTAATTAAACAATTATTTCTGATATTTCCGATGTCCACAGTGGAATGTGATTATGTTACTCATCTCAGTGGTGCAACTAACTCCTAACATATGCAGGAGAGTCCTACTTTAAACACTTCAGGTAGGAGCATTTATCAAGATGATGGCCACCATATCTGTTATTTGGTATATTTAACAGCAAGAATAGGTTAATTTTCCTTCTTTTTAATTTTCTGTGTCTGAACTTATCTCTTATCCAGTATCTGCTCTCATTTCATGGCTAAGTAGTTTCCCTAATAGTCATAAACTCTACAAGCAAAACACAAATTGGAAAAATATTTATCAATATTATATTACCTCTGTAATGCAGTTTCATACTGCATTATATACAGCATGAGATTGCTTTGAAAGTGTGAGGAAAGCGATGATGACATAGGCAATTAAAGGGTGTGTTGTAGAGGAAAGGGAAAGTTTTACCTATCGCTTGAGGTTAAACATGAGAAGTACTGGGATTAGGAAGGTTGTGACACAGCATAATCTGAAATTGAAGCCTGGGTCTATTAACTCACACGTTAAGTCTGTTTTTATACTGAGTAACTTTGTGATTCTTGGTAATTACGTGACTTTGTGTTGCAGTTTCTCTGAATATAACACAGTAGATTCATGGGCACATAATAAAATTTAAGTAATACACATAAATGCTGTGATTCATCTCACCTAATTTTAAGTGTCTGTGATGTCTAAATCCAAACTAATCATCTGAACACTGTCTAATCACTGCTAAAGATAGGAACTCCTAAGGCATGGTTTGCATTATCCTGACGCTTTGCTCTATGGACATCTGTTATGTCTTAGAAATGTCTGTTTCTTGGCTCTGATTATAAAAAGAATATAGACATACATCTTGCAGGCATTTTTGAGAAGAATCCTAGTCAATCTGTATTGAAAAGGTGAAACTCTTAGTGTAAGTATGTATATGTTCCGCCAAATTTGGGTTTGAGCTCACAAATTTATCCAAAATACTTCTCTGCTTTCGGACAGCAATTTGCAACTTCAGTAAAGTTCTAATTTATGTATATTTGCAAACTTTCAGTGATATAATTCACTATAATAGATTATCTCTAACTCCTCAAGTTACTGGGAGATGTGATGAATACCTGTGGTGGTATGATCTCATGAGAACTGACAGGTGATTGGACCTGGCATAACCCACAGTCTTGATGTTTGAAATTTCTTAATAAATTTAAGTCTTTCCTTTGGAAAGCATCTTTATACTTACAAGTCCATCAGGACTTTCTCCTTCTAAGGTGCTGGCGTAGCTGCTGTAACTAGAAGGAAACTAAGCTATAGTCCCTCTATCGTGTCAGTATTATCCTTCTAAAAAAACTTTATGTGAATTCTGCTTCTTCAAAAAACGTGTTGCCTCATGCTGAAGAATCCATATTCCTTTTTAGAAATGAAACCACAAAGACAAAAGGCAATGAAAGCTTCCTTTTGTTCTGTGTTACCTGACTGCACAGCAGGAGAGCTGAAACAAACATTTCAAAGCGTCTCGGTTCTTGATTCATAGGGAATGCAGGGGTTTGCAGGAGAGGCAGAAGCTGCCTCCCCTTTTCCGGAGGTGAAAGGAATGGGAGGCTGCGGGTGGGCTGCCCATGGGGGAGCGGGGAAGCAGTGGAGGAGAGAAAACAGGGTTAAGAAGTCTTGTATTTTGAATATAAAATAGATGGGAACTAAAAAAAAAGTGGAGTACATTGGTCTTTATTAGTGATGAATTTGAGCAGTGAAAAACAGTAGGTGGACAACAAAGAGGGAGTGAGAACTGAGAAGCTCAGCACTGCAGCACCTAGCTCTAGGGAGGTGCCTGTTTGCCTTGTAGGATCCTCAGCCTCAAGCTGAATGATCTTATTCATTCCTGAGGACTTTGAGACATGGTTTGTGCAGAGACATAAACCCTATTAGACTGATAAGTTTGGGGGAAAAATGCTTTTTTATTTGCAAACCCTGAAATAGAGATAGCAACTCTGAGGTTAAGTGCAGGCTGAGAGAAATTGTTCAGCGGGACAGTGAAGCGCCTTAGAAGATGGTTCACAGAAGGCAACATTTTTGGTCCTGCTCTCCAATAATAGCAAGGTGCTTATCTCCGCACTTGGTATCCAGCTATGACTCTTTGACTTTGGACAGTAAGCCAGGTGAGCCCTTTGCTAAAAAGAAACTAGAAAGAACTGCCTCCTCTGTAACAGTTCAGTGCATAATGCACATAGCTCGGGGGCAAAGGACTCGTTTCCAAATTCCCACTCTACTGGATTGCGGAGCAGGGACGTAAATTCAGATCTCCCACAACTCTGGCATGTATTCTTAACCATCAGAATATTAGATATTCTAAACCAGTTTTCTCGCAGTCTTTTAGGTTGAAATAATTCAATTTTATATAAATAATAACATTTTACATGAGGCGTTTGAGCTGCACTTCTCCCCATGAGAATGTCATAAACCTCCAAACTGCAGAGCCAGTCAGACATTCAGTCTGTGACTACCTGATTATCCATTTGTAATGAAAAAACCACTAAAGAGGAGACCAAGAGAGACTTCCCCAGAATACTGAGCAGCCTTGTAGCCAAGGACACTTTCTTGGGAGGTGGGAAATGCTACAAGATACTCCAGACCGAAGGAGGTAGAGGGAGATTTCCAAATCTTCCATTAGGGACAATTCTTTGCAGGAGAAAATGATAAAATGGGACATTTCCTCTAGCTCCTAACAGATTTCCTTTTTGCTTTCACCCAGTAGGCAAGCTTTGAGAACCCATACTGGCTGGGCCATCCAGAAAAGACAGGAAAAATGCTTAGGTGGAGAACATGAAGATGGTGGCTTGGTGGCCTCATTTTATGTGTGCTGGGACATGGGACGTGGGAGAAAGTTAGATGCCAGAGGGGCTTCAGCCACACTGCAAGTATAGATGAAGAAACAGTGTTGTTTTGAAGTTCATCTGTACAGCTACAGCTTATTTAGTGTTGAAAATCTTTTCCAAAACACTTATTCTAAAACCGGGTCTCTGCATTTCAATCAGCACTTGAAGTACCTTTTTTAGAATACAGTGCATTTGTTTCTTTTTAAGGAGGCATCAGTAAACTATTAATATTTATCAGTACTTAGACAGATGTTGACAATTTTAAAATAAGGGAGCTTCTTTCATTTCTCAGAGCCAGGTGTTGTTTAATGTTAATGCTTGAATGACAAATATATTATTCTGTATGAACTTGAATATGGAATATGTAAATCTATCAACTAGTTTTACATTATCTCAGAAATGTGGTTGCACAGGACTCAGAGTATGTGTAAGGTTGTGATAATAAAGTGTTATCATTACCGACTTGGGTTAGTCCTCATTGACAAACCATAGTTACATCATCAAAGTTATTCTGAAGGAGTACTAATTCTGCCTGCTCTCTCAAAATTGTAGTACTTATATATCTCTCTCTCACTAATTTACCAAAATATGTACACATTTATTTTAAAAATTGTGTATGTATTTTATTTTATATTTTATTTCACCTGCAATGAACCTATGTTGGCTTTGTTACCTGTTATTTGGTTACAGGGATGCCTCCCTCCCAACAGTATAAAACTACCATTTTTATGCCTGATGCATCACATAATGCTGTCATCTAACCTGGAACGTGGACTACCTTTCCCTGGTGGGGCCTTCTGTGTTTCTGGAAATAAACTGAATTGTCAACTGTATCTTTTAACCTTAGGCATATATACATAGTCTGCCTATATTGAACGTATTTTTGTATAGTCTTACATAATCTGATTTTTAAAATCTTCTGCTTAAACTTGTTTTTGGAAAGTCAGGATTAAAAGATGTCAGGTCACACTCTGCAGTAAAGGGCTGAGTGATGCACTGTTTCTAACTTAATTTCTTCTGATTCTAACTTAATTTACTGTGACATCTTTCAGATGTGGACAGCCTGAGAGTCCTGTCTTTTTCTATGGATGAATAAAAAAAGCCACTTTACCTACAGCCTTAACATGGTGTTCATTTTGGGTTCAGCTATGTAGTAATATTTTTCTGATCTTTACACATATTTTAGAGTTACAAAAAAGAAAGTCAGAAAGAAATAACTCACAGGCTGTCCAGGTTCATCTCCTCCCAGGATTCTGAAGCCAAACCCAGACTCCATTCTCCGAAGGTGAACATCCAGTTCCTTGTAATCGGGACCTGGTTTAAAGGGAAATCCCACTGAGCAAAGAATTTTGGCTTTATCTTGAGAATTTGCACCATCTTCCCTCCCACCTCGTGTTCATTGCACATGACTAATGGCATCCTGGTTAGAGCTGGTGGAAACAAATGGGACACAATGTATTGTACACAGACAAGGAGGAGACTTGAAAATGTAGGTATCTTGGAGAATGATTATGTTCAGTAGAATACACTAAACCAAGCTAGAACACGTTCACAGGAGAATCCTACTGGAAAAGACTGTTCTAAATATAAAGGTGCCTTCTTCCTACAACTGACTGCATAATATACGGCTGTTCATCCGCCTCTGGCATTTGTGTTTTCCTTGCAGTTCATTAAAACCTAAAGAGAATAAACTGAAATGGGAGATAAAGGTACAAAATTATCAATCCAACTTAGAAAAGATGAGTAATCATTACAGGACATTTTAGCTCCGCATACACATATAAACCAATATGTCTTTTTACATAATGTTGCTTTTAAGTACTCCACTTGCAGGTAATACCCTCAATAAAGAGTTTTGATGAAAGCTATCATTATAAGCCTCCAATTCTTAGGGTTTAAATTGAAAGTTAACATCATTAAATTGAACTCTTTAATGCTACTCAATTAAAGTCTCAATAGCTTTATGAATCATTAAAATTGTGCTTCCATACACCTGCATAACTTGCCTGTAAACATATATTCTGCCCTGGAATATCTCAGTTCAGCAATGTGGTGTTTTTAAAAGTCAGTTTCTTATAGAAGTGTCTTTAGCCTCATTCGAAAGAGACCATTGTTTTGGGTCTTGATGCTCTCAAAATACAAAAGAGAAATTTTGAATGAAATTTCAAATTGTATGAAGTGAAACAGTAAAAAGTTAGAGGACTAAGTAACTGTCTGTTTTGACTATCGCTTTGTCTGATGTTCAGAAATGCTTTAGGCTCATCACTCAAAGCAGGACAATGATTAACAAGAAGGGTCTTCTGCACAGATTGCACTCTGGCCTATAAACGGTGACAACTTTTGGCCAATGTCAGCTTGTTGCCAACCCCAAAGACAAAAAGGTTTATTTCAGCAAGCTGTTCATAATGTCTCCAGTTTTGCCTTCTTTCCTCAGGAGGGAAGGGGCTACAGATGGCTGAAACACAGTGTTTCAGTGACTCTGATTTACAGGTACCCCCCAGAGCCATCAGTGGACAACTCACAAACTGCGGAGTTGGGCAGATCGCACCTTTAGTCTGGGATTAAAGCTGATTCAGTTTTAGTCAGACCTTGCAAAGACGGACACAGAGCTACATGCAGTGGCTCTATACTATGACTGTGCAATAAAAATCCTGTCTAGACAGCAGCACAGTGATGCTCTTGTGCTTTAATGCTTGTTGGGGTCCCCCCCCTTCTCTGGGACTAGAAAGTACGTTGTTTCAGCAATGTGTATTGGTATGAGTGAGACTAAATCACAAATATTTCAGTTGGAAAAAGAAAAGTATTACCTTTCCCTAACAACTTGTTTCTCATATATTTAGAAGACAAACCCAACAGGTTCTAACAGCTTATTGTACTGACTTTTTTCAATCTGATAAGTGTCTCAGCAGTGAATAAAAGAGCAAATTAACTTTGTGCATGTACAGGATGTTAACTTAATACAAAGGTTGTTTCAAAGTTGTGAGAGGCAAAGGAATTTTAAGATGAAAGCGACACTATCTTTACCTGATTTGCTGTGCCTAAGTGTAACAAGGATGGGGCTCAGCACTGGGGAGAGGGCTTTGCAGATGGACACAGTGGGGTCACTATTTATAGCCCAGGTCTAACACTCAAAGGCACCGTTCCCAGCAGTCCGTCACTAACCAAGCACTCCCTTTATCTGCACATACATGAATGAATGCGCACAGTTGGGAACACAGTAAGAAAGTATAAGAATATCGGGATGTGAAGAATACATACTCTGTCACGCTGAGATGGAAACTTCCCTCAAACAGGTACACTGACAAAGCTGATCTAAACTAATGTTGGCACCACTATTTTTTTTAAAAGTGGCTGTTTTTCTACCCATTTAGAATGGAGTAAGTAAGCCCAGTTGACCATGAAAAGGTTTAGGCTAAAAATACTGTATATGGGCATACTTTTCTGTGAGCTGTAACACAGTCTGCAGGCGTTTGGACAAACTGACTATGTCGTCACACTTGCTCAGAAGAGCCTTCCACCCCAAAGAGCTGGAGGGTTACGCAGCCCATTCTCTGTCAAGTCTTACCAGGTCGCTGAGAAATGGTTTTAAAAAATAATGTTCTTTTCTGTCCCACCAAGCAAACAAAACATGGAACTAGAAAGAATCCCTGGGTCATCTATTGCAAGCCTCTGCCAGCAAACAGCACACAGACCTTACCGCTAAAGAGAGAGGCAAAGACGACAGCGGTACCTGAGCTTGTTTGTGGCCTTTGTTGCTAGGTCACGTGCCTCAATTAGAATTTTCACTGATGGATTGCAGCCCACGATTTTACTTATTTTTTCACAGTAATATCATACTATCTCCAGTGACTAATACACGAGTACTAGTGGTTTCCTCCGCTGCCGTTGCTGGTTGTTTCAGCTTTCACGCTTGGTACGATACGACTCCGTTGGCTGCACTGACCAGCTCTCCATCGGTCTGCAGGCAACTACACCAGGGATGACTGAAGTTTCGTGTCTGAATGTGGACCCGATTTCCACCCTTAGTTTTTGTGCTTAGGTCATTAATGAAAATGACACAGAAGACTTATTGCAAGGCTCCCCACTATTGCCCTTTCAGTCCAGAAGCTGTTCTCTTAGTAGAAGAGTTTATCTGCTTTCTAGCCATTCCTTTTTACGTTCTGTGCTAAGCACTGCCTTCTCCAGGCTCACATGGAAGTGCTTTAACTATAACTGGCTTTTTGTAAAATGTCTAGTTGAAGTCTAGGTTGGTTAAACATGCATCGCTTGTTTAGTGCAAAAGATCAGTTACCAGGTTACTCTGATACAACCAATTTTTGGTAAGCTGCTTTTGCCTTAGGTCTCATTTTATCTCCATATCAGCAGTTAGTCTTTAATCAAAAATATGTTCTAAAGTCTTGCTGATAATGAAAACCTTTTTTTCCTGTTTCTTAAGGACAGGTAAGTTGTTCACTACTATGTGTTTTTACTAGAGGAGCTCATGTTTGGTAAATTTACTAAAAGTCCCTACTATTATGTGGCAGCAGTTTCAATATTCCTAAATGTTTATTGATCAAGTATTCTCACCCACATAAGTGATTACATTTCACCTGATATTTCTTCAGTGCTTTCTTCTCTATGATTCTGGTACTTTTTTTTCCTCACAAAGGATTGTTAGATAAACTAAATTTTGCCTTTTCTTGCTGGAGCAGATTTTCAGTTGATCATGCAAAGAAATTACCTATAATTACACAAAAGTGACGCTCCTGTGCCTTGCAATATACTGCAAACTGTTGGTTCATATAACTTTGTTATGGAAAATGCACTTTTTTTTTCTCTTTGTAAGCTAGATTAGCACCTTGTAGTTCATGCCAAGTAAGAAGAAATGAGTAGGCTTGCAGACATGGGAGTAAAGCCAAGATTTAATTAGTATAGCCTTTTGCACAGTTTGCCTTCCCTTCCAGTCAACCTAATACACCTGAATGTCCCGTCTCCTACCAGTTTCACTGAAAGGAGAATTTCAGCTGAAAGTCAATATTTCTGATCGTATAATATGGGTTATCCTGTGCAAGAATGACAATGTTGCCTGTTCTCCCTTGCCTCTGCACATTTATATTAAAAAAAGCATTTCAGATCTGCCTGTTAGTAACTTAATTGTCTTTTTTATAGTTGTAGCATTTTGTTTCTTCTTTTTGTGTAAAGGAAAACTTTCTTAAGTGATCATTTGGCCTAGAAGAGAAAAAAAAAAAACAGTTTGCTGGGTTATAAAGCCAGCTGGCTCCCTCATGAATTTGAGAATGGTGTTGGACAATCTGTGATCTGATCACTGCTGCACAGTGGGGACGGTAAAGAGCACAGGGAAATTCTGCCTTCTGGTTCCTGGAAAATGGGGAATTTGCTTTAAAAGTAAAAGTAACAGAATAGATTGTTGCTGAACAATAGCGAGATCTTATAGGTGAAGATGTGATTATCAACCCTCACCTACATTTCCGTACTGTACTCATTTGAATTCCTAGGTGAATTACACATTGATAAATGTACATGCAATTGTTTCTTAAAAGTATGTAGAGAAAATACATTCCTGAAGATGATTAAATTATTTTCTGTATGAGTCAACTTGCACTAGTGCTTTGTGATTTTTAGAGTGATAAACCTGGTATTTGAAATGATGCTGTAAATGTTGAGATGGATTATTTTTTAATTAAATGTCTCCTGTATTGCAATTAAAACAAGGATGAAGAGGGTTTTTTAAACTGTTTACAGTCTTTCTAGGTGTACTCAACCTTCCTGTTAAAAATAAAAATTAATTTGGACTCCTTTGCTGAAGATCATGAAGAATTTTGTTCCACATAAATCTTTACTGTGAGTTGTGAATTGTGATTGACACAAACCTACAATAACTTTTAATGTGAGTTTCAGATGTTCTTGAAAGATGTGAAAAGCTTGAAAACAGTCATGGGTTTGCTGGTCTCCAGCATGAGTACCTTTTTAAAAGCATACACATTTCCTCTTGATATTTATGGAGAGGAAAATCTGGTAAATAAAGACTTGAGTATAAAAGTCATCAAAGAAAAAAAAAAGAATTGGTGTGCTAACAGTTATTCAATGTATAAACCCTACTAAGGTATGCAAAACCAGCACAATATCATATTTAATTTAGGATCTCTGTCCAACCTGTGTAGGACTAGAAAAGACTTTAACAGAATTGTCAAAACAGACTGTTTTAACTGTTCACTTAACATGATGACACCAGGAAATCAAATATTGCTGGTTTTGAAACAAGTCCATTGTTACTTTACGAGACTGATGTTGAGTCAAACACCATAAAAAGCTTCTATTTTTGAAATCTTTTGCCTTTAGGTTTTTGCAGAAACCTATCAATGAAAGCAAGGAATGGGTCAGCCTGCATAATATACCAGTTCTGTTCTTTCGCAAATAAAGATAGAATTAATTTCAGTTTTACACAAAATATTGCTTAAGCTTAGATTTATGCATGAGCTATAGAGACAGTTTGCTATGTTAAAGGATGAACACTAACATATGAAAGCACATGTAAAACATCGTAAAACATACACAAAGACTGGCTGAGGAAAAAGAAATAATTTTCCTTGCTTGAAATGCACATCTATGATAAAAAGATTTAGAGTTAGCATTCTATAACCCCACAAAGCTCATACAAAAGTAAAATGGTGACTGGGCAGTCATGACTGGCCATTATCTACAGAAATTATTAAAGAAAGAATAACTAAAACATAAAATGAAGGACAATTAGTTTACAGAACAATGAAGGCTGAAGAATACTTGCCAGAGGAATCCACTCGAAAACCAGTCCTGGGCAGCACTTGTTCTGAATAGGAAAATGGGGAATTAAAGATGAAATATATTTCTCAAGGTATTTAAAGATGCAGCATCAATTTCTCTGCTGTGTTTTGAACTACTGAAGTGAAATGTCACTTTTTATTGCAGGTTTTTTTTTCCTCCTCCCCTCCTTCCTGACTTCCTAGGTGGTACATGTACGTATTCCCGCTAAACGTAGACGTCCCTGTCCATTTCTATGCAAAGTGAAGCAGATGGTAAGATGGAAATGTTCCTTTAACATAACATAGGTTATGATGAAGATAAAATTGTTAATGTGTTTAAAATTGTGAAAGTTAGTGACAGTATTTGTGCTTATTCAAGTACAGCCATAAAGGGGAAAGTTCAATGGCTGTGTTTAGATGACTTGACCACTGCTTTTATTCAACTCAGTTGCTGCATTTCATCTAGTGAAATGCAAATACTTTGAAACCACCTGCATGAAAAGGAGGTTAAGTGGGTTTACTTGCATTTGCCTTCATGTACAACCAGTTGTTAATGGCAACATATATCCTTCTAGTAAAATCTTGCTCTTCTTGATGATAAAAGACATTTTGCAATTAACTGATTTGTTTTCACAACTGCTTTGCTGGCATTAGAGGAATCTGGAACAAGTCCATAGCTGAATTCACTGTCACACTCCCTTTGCTGGTTTTGGAATGTTCTGAGTAAAAATTTCTGCTTTATTATCTCTGCAGCATCCAGAGTGAATTGCAAAACATCCCAAAACAGAGGTGATCTCCATTGGCCTACTAACAACAAAAAGGTAAATAAAGCACCAACACACTCATGTGACTCTAAACCAGAATATCATACCACGCATATTTCGTGGTATAAATGGGGTAAGGTCTGTCACATCAGCATCTGTAGGACAGTGATGCAACATATGAGTATCTATTATCTTCCTGAGATAGAAGGAAGGTTGGAGTGGTTTTAAAACTGTAAGTAGGTAGTTCCAGGCAGAAAGAAGCCAGAGAATGCACTGGAGGCCAGAAATTTTGCCTAAGCCTTCTGGAAATATGTGGATGTGGTGAGAGAAATGAGAAGGCAGTATCTTCTCTGTGGGCAGCTCCTTACCGCTTTGGAAGAGTTTGGGCTAAAGCTACCTGCCTTCTGGTGGACTGGTCCTAGCGGCAGCATGGGCTGTGATGGTAGCAGCTGAGTAATTTGTAGTTCACTTGAGTCAGTACTGAACTAATGCTCTAGGGCAAAGACATTTTCCCAAAAATGGAGATGGAGGCCACTGAATGTCTCAAAACATTTTTGCTAGGAGTATTTACGTAACAGCCATGACCTGCTCCAATTCAGATGACTGTTACCCTGCTTACCTAAAATACAGTCTAGAGATTCCACTGATGGGAACATCTCTTTGGGTTTGGTGTTCCTGTTGTATTTATGTTCACCGGCTGTTAGGAGTTGTGTCATGTGGGCTATGGTGTTTTAGTTTATAGGTGGCTGCACATCTTTCTTTACTTTGGCTGTTAAAGAAGGTAATTCCTTCACACACTTCAGATTTTGTAAGGTGATTTAGGATCCTTGAAGGTGAGAGGTGCTATCTAAATGTAAATTATTCTACTAGCACAACTCCTGAAAACTAGAATCTTTGAAACTGATGCTGCTCCACGTCAAGCTTGGAGATATGATATTTTTTATTCACATCCTTCCAAGATTTTAATGGAATTCTTAAAAGAGACAGTATTATTTTAATGTCCAGAAAACAATTTCCTCTTGATAGTCTCAATAAGCTTTTAGGTTTGAAAGGACTGATCCCTTTTCTGTTGGTCATCCAGCTAGAATTACTCTTTTGAGCTGCTGTAACATTGGTTCATTCTGTGTTTTCATTTCTTCTTGCAGTCACCCCAATATCCCTCAGAACTGGCCTCAAGCAGCAAAGTGAAAGAAGCATAACCATGCTCAAACTGTGGCAAATCAGGGAACAACTTGCTATGCTAAGATAGCCACATATTTTAAACCAGTTGGCAGTATCTTTTTTGTAAACTATTTGTGGCCAAGCAAAAGTGCCTGTCAAATGAGGTAGTTGCTTTCAAAGCTAATCTCATTGTGTGATCTGGCTTTTGTTCCTGAATAGGTGTCTCTTCTTTACCTCTCAGAACTTAATAGAGAGTCTCATGGTGTTAATTATCATCTCATAATCAACCATTCAACATCTAACATTTGTTTCCATTGTAGTTTAGAAATTCACACCTACGAAACTTAGAACTTTGCTATGCTGAAGGTGTTGAATCAAGCCTTAAAGTTCTTACATGTATGATCACCAGGAAGATAAACCTAAGTGCAGACCTGTATTTCTGGTAAATACAGCAAAGTAATGTTCATTTTAGGAAGAACCTGCTGTCAGCAGTCTGGTCTGTGTACAGTACAGAATATTTGTAATTATGTCACTTGTATTTTGAAAAATAGAACATAACCTCTAAATAGCTGTGCTCATGTGATAGGCAAACTGTTAGCAACTAGTAGAAAACTGCAAAAGAGGAAAGATCTATGAAGAACATTTAACATATAAGTAGGGACTTTATTAGCAGCATCTCCCCATGTCAAATGAAGAGATATAGGTAATTCCTTTCAAAACTCACAAAATTCTGGGCTCAAAGACCCTACAGAACAGCAGCTTCCAAGCGAAGAGGAGGACTGCTGGGACTGGTCTTCAGACAAACAGAATGCACATCCTTCGTGCACACCCTGGTGCCTTGTATCTGCTAAGAACAAACTGATTGAACTGGTAATTTTACCAAAATACTGAGACACTCTAGCAAGCTCTGTTTTATTAAAAAACCCCGTCATTTAGTTTTTATAGAAAACTAACCTATCCTCAAGGCAGTTTGAAACTTTCTGTTTACTTCTTATTAAATTCATTTTGGTATTTTCTAAACTTTGACTAAGTTAAACCTCTTGCCTCCACCTCTGAAGAAATGAGGCAGATGAAGGCATGTTTAGAGAGACCAGGACAAAAAGACCAGACTACCCAACAATGTCACCATGAACAGGTGTTCAAAGTGTAGAAAATTTTAAAATGTTCATATAAGATTTGTGTACTCTCCATATAGAGTCTTTTTGGTTGAACTTCTGTGGCTGCATTGTCATGAGCAATTGTAGTCTTTTACGTGAAATAGGAATGAAATAATTACCAAGCAGAGCTTGAATGAATAATAAAAGACTTGGTAAATTTGCTGCGTTAATTTTTTTGGTTTAGCTAATCTGTCCTAGAAACAAGAGTTGGGAAAATAAAACTAAGAAACCTTCTTCGGAACTGCTACTTTTATATAACTATAACTGAATTAAATCTCTGCTATGGGGACTACTCCATGTGCTCTGGAGAGCAAGGATGCAGCTGTGGATTTTCAAAGGGTCTTGCTATACATCAAGATTTCTTCCATGCCAGATGAATGCAAAACCAAGGTTAAATTTATTATGAGAACACAGACTAGTAAAAAGCTTGCACATCTAGCTTCATGTTTAATTTAAAATAAATGACAATCATGAGTTTGAAACAGAAAGCTGCAAAATATTTGTGAAAACAGATGAACGATAAACAAGACCTGGGACACAATCCTGACTTAACTGAAAGCAATGGTGAAAATATCAGGCTTCTTTGCTGTCAGGATACAGCCCTAGGAGCACAGATCATCTACAGCATGACACAAGGGTATTTTTATTTGCACCAGTGGAGTCACTGGTATTCTCTGGAGGAAGAATTATGCTGATGAAAGATAGGGATGATAATATTCGTTGTCTGTACTGCGTTATTGTCTTTATTGAATGCTAAATACATGGAACAAAACCAACACTAGGAAACATTTATATTTCAGCATCTCAGTCCTAGCCATGCTTTAGGTAAAGAGGAGTTTTACAAATGAGCAGAACGAATCTGATCATGCTGCAATGCCCTTTCCAAAGCTGGGCAAGTAGCAGTTTGAAACAGCAATGCAGTTCCCATTGGTCTCATGCGCTTGTGACCAATTCCCTAATGCTTACAAGTCAGTTTTCTTAAATTATTACTTTGATTTCTTAAGGACACCTTACCACTTTGCAGATGAAAATCTATTTGTATATCTTTTAGTAAAGTGTAAATTGTTCAAGAGAAAGGAATACCGCGTCTTTAATTAATACTGCCACCAGTTGTAAAACTGACACTTCATATTAGCATAGATCGTTTGGGACCTACTTTGCAATCCAGCAATCAAAATCACTTTACATCCACACTACTGTGATGATGATATTCTCTTAATTCCATTTGAAAATGCTTTTGGTTTCACTGTCAGTTCTTATAACCAACAAATCCATTTTGTCATGGTGAGTAACTCTTTCTGCAGTGTTGAACAACACAAAATTATTTGATGTTGGCCTGCTAAATTTCCTTTCCTTTTGTTACGTATCATCTCTTATTAAAAAAAAGGGGTTACATTCATTTAGTAATAGACGTTCTTAGACCTTCTCTATGCTGTTGCTTGGGGTAGCAATAAATGCAAGGCAGACAACAACCTGTACTGTTTGGAAATTACTTCGAGAAATTACTTTCCTATAACTCAATTACTCATAGTCTAGGTCAAGGGGTAGTTTGATGGCAATATGTAATAATTAGTAGTTTCCCGATACTCTTTGATTTACTAAGTGAAGACAGGCATGTTATACTGATACAAAGGGCAGTAACTGGTGAACAGAAATATTGAAAGATATGGCAAACTGAGCTCAAGGAAGATCTGAAACTAGAGCCTAATTTTCTGAATTTATCATCCCAAATCCTTTACTCACACAAAAAATACTTTATATAATACTTCAGAATACTATGTATTTAATGTTATATCTAATACTATGCTATTAAGGCACAGATATGTATATATCTTTTTAAAGCACCATAATCACAATGTGATTTTTTTTTTAAGTAGAGATGAGCAAAAATGGGAAAAATTATTAGAGGCAACATTTCTGTCAGGAAAATACTGTCTGACAAAATTGCAGTAACAATTACATGAAAATTTTCCTTCAGTTTTTAAGACTGCAATTGTGTAGGTCTTCAGCCCACAAGCATTGACAAGAAAATTCTGCTTAGCTGTAGGCTATGCCATAGACACCCTCAAGTGATAACGCATTCAGTTCTATACACCTAATATTTTTTTAATGTTCCATGAGTATCAAATTTAGGAAACCCTGATGGCCTTAGTATTTTTCTGCAAGAAGGGTATTTTCAAAGTAACACATTATGAGTCAGTATAACGCTGTCTGACAAATCTTTGTTGCTACTTTAACACATATCTGTGCTGAATAGCTGCAGTGATATTCCAGAGGAAAGGTAACCTGTGAATATGTATTGAAACGCTTGCCTGGGACCCTTAGAGAAAGGGTCGTAAGTTTGCATAAGAAAACAGCCGTATTTTATGAAGGCTAATAATAATTTATGCAAAGACATTTGCTATTTACATGTTTCACAGCTGTTGGTGGACTTTGCTTTTTGTTTTTTTTCCAATGTGTCTAACTCCTTGTGAGCAAAAAAAATTACAGTGCGTAAGACAGCTGATGGATTTGAAAGGAACTTGGGAAATTCATGATACGGTGGTCAGAGGAGCAAATAGCATGGGCGTTTTTGAAGGAAGGAACATTTGTCCTTCCAGTAAAAGGTGGAACTGTAATTGTTCAGATTTCACTTTTAATGAGAGCTTATCACTGGCTTATCTTATTCTTCCTCCTGGCATTTCTGTGTCACATCACCAGTCTTGGACTACCACACTAACTGAAGGGTAAGCGTAACCTAATCAGTGTAAAAAAAGCTTATATCTTACTGCTTGCTTTAGAGGACTGTAAACGCAAATTTCTATTATACATTTTGTAACTAGAGAAATATTACAGCATTATGGTTCCCAACAGCTTTGTGTCTCCTGTGTGACTAATGTCTGCCTACACAGGTCTCTGAACAAAGTTTGTTATAAATTGTGTATTTACAGTAAACAGAGTTCAATATAAAATAGAAGAGAGGATAAGGAGGATTTATAAAGGCAAAAAAATGTTAAATTCCAGAGAATGAGCTCTCCCAATGACAGCTGTGGGGCTCCAGTTACAGCTGTAACAACTGGTGCACAATAAGTCATAATTTTTTTCATTAATAGGAAATTCCTGATCTATGTTCCATTTTCTAGCTCCTGTACCTAACTTCCACGGTTATCAGCAGAGTCATGCTGTCACTTACACCCTAAGAATTTTCGTAAGGAGAAAGGAGTTAAAGGATTTGCCTAAAATTTATAGTTGGAAGGAAAAAGGAAAAAAATATCCAGTTGTTTCGGCAGGTCATCTCCTCCATTTCTGAGTTTTGCAAAATAATGTAACAGCAGAAAGCTAGGTAGGTTCTCTTCACCAGGGAGGAGAAATAAGGCGGGGTGGGGGGGCCAGGGAATTAAAAAACCAGTGCATAAGGCAGGTTTTCCAGAGAGGAAAAAGAAAGCAGAGAGAAAGACATAGCTGCAAAAAGGAAAGACAAAGAAAGAAGAAAACGTTTTCCCTTCTTTAGCTTTCAGGCAGCTGTTTTGGATGATGTGCAATCTTCATCAGCCTTTGGAGCCACTTTATGCTCCTTTTTGGCTACTTGGAGCTATTGAGCACAGCTGATGGGTGACAGCCGAGGCAGGCGACAGCTAACGGGTGAGAGCTGACAGGTAAGAGCTCGCTCCTGACAATTTTCCAAAGAGCTACGACTTATGAAATAGAGTTACACTCTGCTTTTGTACTAATGCATCATTTGATTTGTCTCCACGCTCTATTGGTAGAACTGCCCCTTTGAAACCGTTCCCAGTGCGGAAGCACTAGTCCTTTGTAACTCATAAGGGATCATTAAAAATTCAAATCTCCCTATCACACAGGGTCATGCAGGTCCTTCATGTGCCTGAGGCGGAAGAACATTCCTATAGAATGAAAATCATCCTTTTTGATGGAGATTTCCTGCTTGAAACCTCTTTCTTGCTGTCATCAGATAGGGATGAGCATACCTAGCAGCTAGAGCAAAAGCTTGTGAATCAGGCTCCTCGGGTCTGGCTCTTGCTCTGCTTCGAGTCATGTCGCTTGTGCTCCTCACAGAACTACAGTGTGATGCATAACTTGCCAACTCCCTGATAGGGAAGCAGGAGGCTTTGATGAGGTCCTGGTGAGTGCTGACTGTGATGGGATCCTCTGATAAAAGGATCTGTAGAAATTCAGAGCTATAGCAGTATGAAAATGAAGTGTTTAGTAACAGAGTCTCACTGTGAGAGAAACAAAAACCTAACACTACCTCTTTCTTTTTGAGTTTTCCAGGTCATGATTGTTTGCTTCTTTGCACTATTTTTAGAAGATGAACCTCTTTTTTTTTCTGGTCTTGCCAGGACATAAGGCAAACTTGCTTTGACATAAGAAGTACTTAAAAAACCCTGAAGTAGCCGAAGCTTTCCTGTACACTTCAAGGGTATGTCTTTACCGAAGGTAACCAACCTGACACAGCCATATGGTAGGAAACCAAGTGTGTATTAACTTGAAACTCTCCCTCCCACATACCCAATTTAGATGACAATTTCTTGACTCAGTAATGGATTTCTTTCCTGTTGTTTCTGTCACTTCAGGAAACACCAGCACTATATAGAGGACAAAATCAAAGGCTTGACAAACTGCATTTGCTAAAAGTTGTGCTTATAGCATTCAAGAAACAAAAATGTCAGGGAGAACAGAGATGTTTGGAGGCAGTTATTTATGACCAAGGGATATGAATGGGTGCAGAAGAGATCTGGTTGGGAATTGTTGAATCAAGGCTTAGAGAAAATGTTCAAAGGATACCAGCGTCAGAAGACAACAAATTAAAGCTTTCAGGATTAGCTGGAAGGTCAGGACACTGCTGGAAATCTGGGAGGAGTGGTTACTGCACTCTTGCTTTTCATCCCTCACTTTCTTGTTTTGGGCCTAACAGCTTCATGATTTTTAATTTTTATTTTGTCTCAGTAGCTGCCTGAAAAAGGCTTGTGTACAATTTCCAGTTGCCTTTTGGACAGAACTCAAATGCAATTAAAGCATTTAAACACAAGCTTTAGTATAACCTACGAGTTATCAGCTCTTCCCCTCATGCAGCATATGCTCCTAAACACAATCGATTATATCAGTAAAAGATTGGAGCTCATGGTGGTCAAGGAAGTATGGAGAAAACTCGTAGAAGGCACCCATGAATAATAATGAATCACTTTATTCTTTTAACGAATGGTGTGACATACCTTTTGGTGTAATATATCATCTTTTGGGGTGTAAGGCAGTCTTTGTAGTTGACATCAGATCTATAATCCCATAGTTTTATGAATCCAAACATGTATTGAGCCTATTTGCTGTCATTAATTAGGGTAATTCTGTAAATATAGAACTCTTCATATTGGGGACCAAGATGAAAGCAGACGCTGTATAAATATGTATGCCATATATGCATATGGCGTGTACAACTTTTTCTCAATTGTCTTACAAATTTTTTTTTTTTCCAATGCAGGAAGTCTGTAATCTCTGCTTTTCCACTTTTGGCTTGATGGCTTCAATCACAAAAGATGGTTCTGACGCTGCTGAATGGAAAATGCAGATTTTTGCTAAAATACTTCAGCTCTAGAAACTACTCATATGGGAAGCAATTACTTGCAAAGGGTTTTCCCTTCCTTAAAGCAGTATATAAAATCAGAGTGTTTTCAGTAGAGGTGCTGAACTAGATAAAACCCTTGTTAATGATATAATTGTTTCTTTCTCCTTCGATTTCTCTTTCTAGTCCCAAGTCACAGCACTTTGGGAAAAAGCATTTCAGCTCTGGCAGATCTTTTCTCTTATTTGTCAGTTTAGCCCTTAATGCACAAAGGAAAGAGAGAAAGAGAAAGAGAAAGAGAGGAGAGATATCTGAAAATTACTTCCAAACTTTGCTCAAAGCTAGTCCTACTTCTTTCAAACCTATTTGGCTTACTCCACACTGTATCCTGATAGATACTGCAAAGAGTTTTAAAATTTCAAAAATTATAGCTTCTGTCTGTATATTGTCTGTATATCGTCTTGAGTACTCTGTCCAATCAAGAATAACACCTGGAGCAGAGGAAGATGTTACATTAGTATAAAATATTTTTTATATTAAAATACCACCCAGCATAGGCTACATGGTGTTTGTAAATACAGTGGAAAACTTAGTTCCTACGCCTAAGAGTTTATAATTGAAGATAAATACTTCTCATAGGAGGTGTCAAGTAAGTTCTCAAATTCATATATTAAAAAAGCCAGCAATTTATATAAGTACTTATTTTAAACTTGGGATCTTAATTTAAGGCACCTATTAAATAAATCAAAAAACCTAAATGAAACCCCCAAAAAACATCTGGATGATGGAAAGTGAGTTTTATGGTGACAATCTCTACTGAAAGATGTTCCACTAAATGGACCAGGGTGGCAGAAGATGGTGGCACTGGCCACAGTGGCAAAGAATGAGGAATCTGAGATGCAATTTAGAGATTAGAATTAACTTAGAGTTGATGTAAAATGAAACCTGGTGTTTCTCTGGCATATCCATCCTGCTGGGGACTGGAAATACCAAAGCCAAACAGGAGATGCTGGTGCTGCAACTAAAGTATAAGGGCCAAGGCAAGTAAGAGTGGCACCAACCCAGTGTTTGGGACAATAACATATTTCCTTCAGACTGTCCCTTTGCATGCTGGAGAGACTTGTACATTCCAGGTCATGTATTATGGTAGTTTAAATTTCTCTCTATGTCTCTGGGCCCAACTAATATTAATGGGCTAATCTGTATCAGCTGCAGTGCCATATTTTATGTGTAATTTATAAAGTAATTTGATCTATAGGCTAAAGTAATTTATAAAATTAATTGAAAGGTGGCATGTACAAGTAATAACTGTTATGAAAAAGCTTTCAGTAAAAAAATGAACTATTTTGAAGATTTGATCTTACTAAGCGCAAAAGCTCTGGACAATTTAGAATAATATTTTTAGCTAAAATGTTCTTTATGACAAGGGGTAAATAAGTTTACCCCCCTTTAACCTTGCTGTGCAAAATATGTGGCATACCTCCCCAAAACATGAGAAATAAAATCGAGATGGGAATCTCGATGGCTCAGTACTGTTTTGTACAGGTCTTCAAATAGCACTCATTGCTATGGGTTTCTTTATAACTACCAAGGACAATGTGAAAACTTGTCGAAGTAATTTTTATAAAAACAAATGAATTTGAAATTTCTTTAGTAAACTATACCTTAAAGTAAAAGTAAGTGAAATGATTTTTTATTGATAAATTCACATCATCCTATTGGTTGGCTATGAAGAAAAATAACACAGCAAAATGTGGTGGCACATATACTGTTCTTCACTAAGGATTTAGCAGTCAAAACGAGGAGAGCAAAAATATAAGGAAAAAAACCTATGAAAGTTGAACTTCAGAATCTAGTCAAGATCTAGGAAAATATATAAGTGTAGAATTTTTGGATAATTTATAATGGCTTCTATTAACTGTGATTATAACTACTTTCTCTAAATTACAAAAGATAATTAAAGAAAATTATGTCAGCAGTGACACATTCATAGGCAAAAGCTTCAAATATTAAATGGTCAGCAGGGTGAGCAGGGCTTTCACTTACGCCTACTTTCATAAATAGCTCTTGATTTCTCATACAGCTCGTATGGATCAGGTTTTCGTGGATCAAAGGCCTCTGTTGAATCGGGAAATGAACTCCTGTGAAGACTGGGTGGGTAGGGAATATTCTGTGGCATAGCTGGAGCAGACAGGCTTGTTTGAGGGCTGCCTTGATTCTCCCATCGTTCCATCATCTGGAATAAAAACATGCAGAGAATAAAGATGAAGTTTTGCAATAACTGTGACTTCCACAATGAGACCAAAGACAGTGATTTCAGCTGAAGATGTGTTTTGTAAAATTAGCAAGTCCAAATTTGCTGCTTTTTGAGATGAAAGGTATGTGTTATGCTGTTTATAAAATGACTTGGTTAAATTTACTTGTTAAACCAAGATGTGATCTTGGTTAGATCGTGGGAAGATGTGATCTTTCTCAGATAATATGATCCCATGTGGATTAGGGCACAGCATTACCCCTGAAGCGTGTTGAGTCACTCACAGAATGCTCTGAGCTATTGGAAATTGTTCTGCTAAAAGTGGAATCTGTGGGTCTGTGAAGATACAATTATCAGATTCATCAAAATGCATAACACAAAGTAGCGCTTAACAAAGAAGTGTCCAGGCTGGGTAGCAACTGGATGATCTTAATGCTGTATCTTTTGAGAATGCATGAAAATAGCTAACTGCCCAGGGAGTAGACTACTGAGCAAATTTTACACCTTCAATAGAAGAAAAATATATTAAAAAAAGAGCAAAACTTATTACAGCAGGTATTTGAGCACCTAGTGATAGTCAAATGTTCAGTGATAAAATACAGAATGCAGGGAGAGAAAAGTCAGCATTGGTCTGATGCAGTCTTTTTCATTTCTTGCTGCTTTTTTCTTATATAAAAAATTACATTGGCATCATCCAACCAAACCCCCAAACACAGGGATAAGATTTTCAACTCTTCCAGACCGTTTACAGGAGAGAAGTACAGTGTATTGTCTACTAACGAAAGCCAGCTCAATCCATGTTTTCTCCAAGACTGTTCTTAGTGGTCTTTCATCAATCCAGAAAGGAGATAACATGATAGGCTGTGCAAAAGAAGACTTGGGGATCTGCATTTTCTTTTTGAAGGAGTTGGCTACTAATTAAATTGCATTAGCAAATTTATTTGAAGAGGAAAAGTTAAACAAAACACAAATTTTTATTCCAGGAAATGAATATTTGGCTTTCCTGTGACCCCTCCTGGAGTAGAGGGTGGTAAAGCCTCCAGAACAGTGTGTTCTCACACATAACCCAGCAATCAGTTAATTACACACAAGATGACTACTGGAAACGAACTGAACTGTAATTAAGAACCACTGACTTCTAGTGTTGTATCAGCAGTGCCTTATCAAAGATGATTGTGGGTTTACAGCAAGTTTGCTCTACAAATTATCTGATTATCATTTGCCTTTAGTTCTTCAGTTTCAGAAGGTGTTTGGCTCAGCAGGTAGGCTTTGCTCTCCGTTCTGATAATTAACAGCATCAGGCTTTTGCCACATCAGGTGCGTGTGGACTACAGATGTTTGAGAGTCTTCCTGAAGAACATGCTGAGTAATTATCACTCTGTGCATTCCAGGTGATCTGAGACTTCATACTTCAAAATAAACAGAATGTGGCTATTGGCCATTTTCAGTTGTTGAGAACCTCATTATTTATACAGAGTAGTGTTATAATTCAAGCTATGCTTCTGTCAGAGTTTCAGCATGTCCTGGTTTCAGCCAGGATAGAGCTGGTTTTCTTCACAGAAGCTAGTGTGAGACTGTGTTTTCGATGTGGCATGATGAAATGTTGATAATGTGCTGATGTTTTGGGTTGTTGCTGAGCAGTCAAGGACAGTCCAACTTCTCGTGCTGGTCTGCCAGTGAGCGGGCTGGGGGTGCCCGGGGAGCTGGGAGGGGACACAGCCGGGACAGCTGCCCCAGGCTGGCCAAAGGGATATTCCCTACCATACGACGTCATACCCAGTACATAAACTGGAGTTGGCTGGGGGGCAGGAATCGCTGCTCGGGGACGGGCTGTCGATCGCCGGGTGGTGAGCAATTGCTGTATTGGGCATCACTTGTTCTTGTACATTCCTTTGTTGGTATTATCATTGTTGTTTCCTTCTCTCTTTCTGTCCTATTAAACCGTGTTTATCTCAACCCACGAGGTTTTTTTCCTAATTCTCTCCCCCGTCCCACTGTGGGAGGGGGAGTGAGCGAGCGGCTGCGTGGTGCTTAGTTGCTGGCTGGGGCTAACCCGCGACACAGCAGTAAGTAGGGCTGGTTCATTATAAACAATGAACAAAAGGACGATCTAGGTATCTCATTTAATCTTAGGATGACTCTTATGCACTAGTATGCGTATGATATTTAAGTTAGGAAAGTGAAGTATTAGACCTATGAAGTGCTAATGATGAAGATATGGAATACTGTACTCAATATTCAACAATGTTGTTCAAGAAAGACATGTTTCTTTTGGGTCAGATACAAAAGACAGCAATTAGGATGTGATATAAGAGGGCACTATAGGTATGTAGACCCTGTGCAATACAGTGACATATGGCGATACCTGAGTTGTCATCGAAATAGGTTACGGGAAAGTACCTTCAGGTACCTTTATACCAAGGTAGATTTTTCCTCTGTGTTGGGTAAATTAGCCTAGTCGCATGAATGTCACAATAATACTTCTGATAGCTCTTCTGGCTCTAAAGGAATTACCTTGGGTAGATATAAAATATATATACAGTATATCATTGTATTACAGAAGTGTAAATTCAAAGGTCTCCAGAAACAAACCTGATTATGACCCCTCTGTCTAAATAGAGAACGAGAACGGGGCTCAATGCAAGTTCCTTATGATCAGGGAAAAAAATAGAGAATTATGTTCAGGTTTTCCTTCAGTGAGGACTCTAAAAAAGAATACAAGTCAGTGAAACCAAACTATCTATCTTACCGCTATGAAGCAGAAAGACATATGGGGCCCTGTCTATCTAGAAGTGAATGTTTCCTAATTTCTTGGACAGTGCCAGAGAAATAGAACACTTACCACTTTCAAAATGTGAAACTGAATAAAATTAAATATTCAAAGAAGACTTTAAAATGAGAAAGGAAAATATCATTATCTTTGATGAGTAAACCTTTCCCTGAAGGAAGGACAAGAAACTGGACACCCTTGAATTTACACTTCTGTAATACAAGTCTACATACCTGCTGAGTCCTCTATGTCTAATTCTTGCTTGCTAGTTAGCTCTATATCTTCAAGTGTGCAGTTAAAAGCCAAGCAAAACATTCTTACTTGTGGGTAATACCGCTAACATAAATAGTTACACAAACAGATAAACACAAGGGGAATTGTATCTCCCAAACCCGTACCAATTAAATAGTCACATAGTGTTTGGCAATGTGAGTTATCATCATGCTAGCTCGCAGATGAAGGCACTCTTGGAAACGGGTAAGCATGGTATTGAGTGCAGGGCGTCAAATCTAAGTCAGGTAGTGGTTCGATGACATTGTTCGAGTTCGTTTTGCACTAATCAAATTGTATTACATATGATATAATAGATGCACGATATACATAGAAACCACAGGAAATTTCTGTCGGTCCAGGTTACTCTGGGATGTTGAGCACACTGAGATGCAGTGCACGCCATCCCTGAGCCTCTGCCTCAGGGAGAGGGGCTTGTCTCTTCTCCTCTTCCAGCCAGTGGGCCCTGATCCCCTTTTTGCTTTAAAGACTGGTGGGTGCTTCTCCCCTGTGTGGCCAGATAGGCGAGGGGGCAACAGTAGTCACCCAAGCAGAAAAGAAACCTGATTTTTGGGTCATCTACAGTTTTTCTTTCCTGTTACACACCTACAGGGCTGTGCTCTGGTGCTGGGAAGGTTTTCTAAACCTCCTGGTGCTGGCCTTGCTGCTCAGGCTGTCTCAGACAGTGCTTCAGAGTTTCAATCTTATCTTCGTGTCATGGGCACTAGAAATTTATGTCTGATTATTTGTCTAGTTAAAGTTGTGACGGACAGAGTAATGCACACTACCTTAATCTGGTTAATAATTTGTAAACATTCTTGATGAGGCTATCCTAAAATAGGCTAGCTGTGAATGGTTAGCCTGCATGCAGGGGCAGTATCTGTACGTAAAGGTGTTATGTTACTCTGTGAGCCCCCGTTTCCTCAGACTATTGCATGGAAAAGCACATCACTTGGGTTGTTTCTCTATATTCTGATTACTGGCAAGTGCTACTTGAGTACGAACTACTCTACTGTTTATATAACAAAATTGTGCAGACAATCGTCAACAATATGCTGATATTTATATACTTGATGTATATGTAAAGAGGATGAGCACAGTGCTCATCCGTTGAATGTGGGTCTTTAACAAGTAAGTTCCAAGTTCTCTGTTTCATCACTTTTTACCTGAGATTAAAAGTTGAACGTCCCAGCCAGACAGCAACTTTAAAGTGGTGAGAACAAGCTAGACCTTAATAGTCAGATTTATTTTCACAAATGTCCTGTCACATAGATGAATAAAAAACCTTACACAATACTTATTCCAGTATATTGCATTCATCCTCTAGCCTTTTACATCAAAAACACCACAAGCTGAAGCAGTCTGATAGAGTTGCATCAGCTGATTAATTACTTGCTATTTGTACTTAGGCTACAAAAATTGTTCTGGTATGCATTAAACATGCCGTGATCCAACATGAGAGGATGTGAAGTTGTCCAGATTCAACATACCACCCCTCCACCCCCAAATAAGAAAGCTATAAATCCTTTTTAAAATATTGCTGTTATTCCTGTTGCTCTTAGAAGCCTTCAGGCAGAGTCAGGGTTCTTTTTTCCTCTATACACCTCTGATGAGAGATAAGCACTTTTCCATTCTAAATAAAAAAAAACAAATTAAAACAAAACAAAACAAACGAGGCAACCGAAAATAGTAGCCTATGATTTCTTTTTACACTGTGAATGTTATCTCAACTTCAAAAAATTATATAATGTGCTGTCAACAGAATAAATACAGTCATTGCTTAGTCTTACAGTAGAAAAGATCTTCACACCTTGGGATTGAATGTCAAAATCATAGAAACACAGAACTGTTGGTTAGAAGACACCTCAGTAAGTTATCTAGACCAAGCTCTCACTTGAAGTGTGACTAGTTCCAGCTCTAGATCTACTAATGCAAGAAAGAATAACAATCACTTCAAGGATGTTAAGCTCAAGCCACTTGTAAACTAGAAAAAGTGCATGTTGTCCATTTCAAAGAGATTGCCAGCTAGAAGGCCAACTAGACTGGCCTCGTTGCTGGGGTCTTCTGCTGCCTTCTCCTCCAGACCCTGCATTTTTGAGCCACTGCGTTTCTGGTTCCTGACACCCATTTTATCAGTGAGATGTTCCTTTTTCCAGACCACTGCTGTCAGACTCCAAATCAACAGACCTGCAGATCTTATTTAGTGAGGTCACCCCTTATGCTGTCTCACCTGGAACTGGGACACTGCTGAGATGTGTCTCATGAGCTGGGAACAGGAGGGTTAGATGAAAGTCTACAGAAATTTGCTTTGAATGATAGTAGTCTTATGAACTCAGTATGTATAATTTTGAAAAGGAACTTACAGGCTTTGGAGTTTTCCATGGAGAAAAGAAACCTGAAATAAACAAAAAATAATGTTAGTAGATTTTTCTGATGCATAAAGAGTGGACGCTAAGTGGTGTCTATGCTCCAGTTCTCACTGAGGTCTGCAGATAATATTGGTATATATGAAAATTCTCTACACACATAAGGGTGAAAACACAAACCACGGGGGATAATTTCTAAGAAAGAATAAATGCAAATATATATATATGCATATATATATATGCAAGTGGAACTATTGAGATCATTGCCATACTTTACAAACAGCATGGAATTAGGTTGAAATTAAAAGAACTAAACAGAAGGACTTCCAAATGTCTTGGTGGACATTGGATAAGACACCAAATGACCTGGTATTGATGTGTTAAATGCCGTCGCACCTTTAAGAAGAAGCAATTCAGAACATCCCATCAACAAAACCTAATAATACAAGAGTTTTTTTTAGAAGAAAAGCCTGGAGAAAAGTAACTGTTTCATCAGTCTATATAAAGTAGTCAACTATTGGGAGAGTTGCTTGTTTTGATACTGTCCTGTTTTTTTGTCATAGTTAGCAAGTGGTTAGACATGACTGCCTCTTCTACATAAGTAGTTACCTCCTTTTCCTTGGTTTTTGACTGACTGATAACTTGCTTTGGTGACTTTTGTGAATTTTGAGTATTGTAGCTTACAAATGTTTAAAACTCCAGATATGTCCTTTTCATAAAAGGAGGTAATTTGAAACACTCGTCGTAAACACTGTTCTGTTCTTATGCAGTTCAATGTTAAAAAACTTACAAAATACCAAATAAAAAGAAGCATCTCAAAGGGTGCTGGATCACATCTTTTAAAATATTAGCTTTCAGCACAGCTTTCATTAAAAAACTCATTCTCAGTTTAATAGCAAGTAAAAAAAAGTCTGTGGACCTTCATAAGTAAGATTAAAAGCTAAAAACAAAGAGTTCATTTGTTTTGTCAGAAACAGAAATGAGCCTTTAATTGAGACATCTAATAGGAAGGCTGCTCTTTCATTTAAAAAATGAATTAAGCTGTAAGAGTAGTACTGACTTCATTATTTCTTTTTCTCAGGTGAGTCTAGAAAAAAAATTAAAATCATGAGAACACTAGGGAAAGTATCTTTCTACAGACGAATCACAACAGGAATTATATTTTACATAGTATTTAAAGTTCCTAGAATTCTGTGATAACAGGGTAATTTTTTCTGCCATGATATCTAATTCATTTAGACTGAAAAAATCTTGGAATGAAAAAGCACTTGAGTCGTTTGCAGAGAAACACTGGCTGTTTTGTTTTTGTATATATAAGCTGATAGTGCTGTTAAATAAAATGTATATTGGGAAAAGTAATCCTGGAAAGGTTTGTGTTTACTGACTCTACAGTGTCTGGATAAAAACTGCTATATTAGCAAATAGACAGATTTCTTTCCATCTGGAAATTCAAGCTGAGATAACAGGCATCCTGTATAGATCTGGCTTGTACATCACCTTCAGTATTAAGGATTGTGTAGTAGAAACTTATTTAATAACTTATTTAATAACTTCTTGGATGGCAGATGGCTAACTTTTTATTATCTGCTACTGTTCTATACAGCTAATAAGAGTGAAAGTTAAAAAAAGCAATTTTCCCCTCGGAGCTAGAGATAAGACTTGAAACTTGCAAGGAGGTTTGCTGGGAGGTATCTCAAATAAACTTACTACCCTGATTTGGTATTTAGAAAATATTGGTAGAGGCAACACTCCTGTTGGTATTGGTGAAACTCCCTTAACACTGTCAGCAAAAATTACTCCATATCAAACTGAAAGGTCATTTTTTCCTATTAATTTACTGTCTCCACCTAAAAATAAGTTTTTCTGGACTTATCAGAAAGTTTACTATCAATTAAAATATAATAAGTATTTATAAACCGAACAAACAATGACATATACATCAAGTGAAGATTTTTAAAAATAAACTCTCAATTTAAAAAAATCAGTTATTCATCCAACCAAGGAGAACACGGATTTATATTCAGCTTGGAGGCTATGGGCACAGACTGCAACACATAGATGACAACATCTACACTCAAAACAAATAAAAGGCAATATTTATTCACACATCATGAAATTATGTTAAGAAAACTAGCGGATATAAGACGCCACAGAAGTAAAAGTTCAAAAGCGAGGTTTTTAAAAAGTATTGGATATCCATTTGTGGAAAAAAACGTGTTAGAAGTGAAAATATCCAAATGTAACAAACCTTGGAACTAATATTACAATCCATGCTTCAGAGTTAAATTCAGCTATTAGAGCAAGACCTCATGAAAGATGAGATGATCTCTCACTTATGTCAAAGACTAGATGCTAGACTAAACAGATGAAGGCCTAGTTCCATAAAGCAAACCCTATCATATCTTTCATGTATTTCATGGCAATTTTAATGTTGCCTCACATAATATCTATGTTCTCAGCTGAACTAAACATCCTTTTTCCCAGTCTTAACAAAACTGACCTTTAGACAATGTATGGCATTATCAGTTATTCAAAATGAGACAGATTATGGAAAATTGTTCTGAACCAAGCACGTCTAGAATTATCACTGGTATTTACGCACAACCATTGCTGCATATTCAAGAATTCAGGAGTATAATGCATATGTAGTACACTGGAAGTGTAACAGAAACTTCACATGAACAAGCATAAAAGCAAAGTGCACTTTCCTGTGTATTCTGCATTCTCCCTTCTAATCTTCACCTTTAAATGTTGTTCTGCATAACTACGGGACCAAATCCTCTACATGTAGAAAATGAAGGCTCAGGAGCACATCTGAAGAATATATCTTAATAATGTGTATTTAGTGCATAGTCAACAGTGTTGGGCTCCTGCAGCCACATCTACATCTGGTAATGAGAAGCAGTGGATTTCACTTAGTTGGACCTTACTTCACAGCACCACATCTTCCCTTGACTTTCTGGCGCTGGTTCATTACATGCTGTGAGTATTCCCCACCAGAGACAGTGGGACCCCACCTGAATGGCAGCTGCCAGCAGACTGGAACCAATTCAGTACTGATTTAGAGGCAAGGTGGAAATTTCTTCTCCAAAGAGTGCAGCTTTGAACTTCTGTTGAGTATTAATACAGTACTAATACTGCTCAGCCTTCTAATCAACTCGCATCTAACTAGGCACACATACTGGATAAGCTTTTATAACCTCCTTATCCCACTTCCAGATTTCCACTTCTCCCTCCCAGTGCCCTACTGTCCAACTTGTGGTGTCTTCTACAAAAACATGAGTAGCTGAGAATATTATATACATATACATACATATTTACACGCTCCTCATATTCACATACACTTTTAAAATTTGAAATAACGAAAGCCAGCTTAGAGCCACCTGAAAACACTTCATGCAGCCTGTTCTTCCCATGAGTGGCCTTCTGCTCAGCCGTGGGCCTGACAGCCACCCCTTCTCACAAAGCTTCACCACATAAGTTGTGGCTCGCTTTCTGAAGACTCCCGCATCTTCCCATTAAATAAGACTTTGTCAACACTCCTTGTAGAGGCACAGTATAGGTCTGAATTAGTTTTGGAAAGGAGAGCAGGGTTACTGGCTTGTGCCACAGAGCAACCACCAGCACTCAGCCAGGTGCTAGCAGGAAGATACTACGGTCACCACGTAGTGTAATGTAACGTACCATGTAAGCATGCGAGGACGAAACACGTAACCTCATATACTTCTCCAAAGTTAGTTTTAAGAAATAATGATTTATTTTTCAATGTTGGCCATTTCAACTGTAATAAGGTACAGCAGCTGGTGCCAACACGTTTACTGGAATTTTAATTGTTTCTTTTTAAATAAATAAGCTAAGGTACAGTAACAACCATATGCTTTTTCAAAATCAGAATGACAATTTCTCATAAAGCAGTGTTAGAAAAATTATTTTTGACATTGCTTTTAAAATGATGTTTACCACCTTCCAAAATGAGATTCCCTGGAAATCAGAACTGTGATGCTTTCTATGCAGTAACTTTACCAAAAAACACCAGTAACAGAAAACAGATTTTGGATTCAAATCATGGAATCATAGAATCTTTGGGTTGCTGACCTTTAAAGGTCATCTAGTCCAACCCCACCCCGCAGTGAGCAGGGACATCATCAACTAGATCAGGTTGTGAAAAAAAAAAAATTAATTCTTTTTCCAGATCAAGGCAAATTCCAGCTTCAGTTTATTGTACGTCTCCTTTTCAATGAAGATATCCTATAACAAAAGACAAATCACATCACACTCATTGTATCTATTCCTTCTTATATACAAATTTAAGTATGTTTTTGTGATAAAATATGGTTACAGATTTCACATACCTTACACTTCAGACAGTATCTATTGTTGGAAAGTTTAGTTTTCTAAAAGCGGCTTATCAAAAAGGACTTACAGCATTTACAAATAGAGTCCTGATTGGTTTCTTTTTTTCTTGTTTCAGTAAAAATCCTGAATTTGGCATATTCCGTAATGTCAGTAATACAAATGCAGCCTTTGGTTATTAGTCTGCTGCCATTTACATTCTTTTTTCTACATTTCCATATCCATTTTTCTCTTCCACTAGACAAACCAACTTCCTTACTATTTTGTATTGATGCCTGGAAAAGTTCTTAAGACATAAAACCACAAGTAACTAACGCAGGTGTTGCCAAATCACAGGACCTTTAGCGATGTTCACCTCTGTGGCAGGCGTGTATGTATAATTAAACTGAAGCCCGGGAACAGTTTGATTTCTGCAGTGACGGCAGGTGGTAGTTGCTGCGGGGAGGAACTCAGCAGCATCAAAGGCAATGCCTTTTATTCCAAAGCAATCTTCAGGGCATGTCAACTTCCTTCCGCATCACCTGTCACACTGATGATACAGCAAGTGTTTTGCCCATTAACTTTCGCTGGGATTCTTGGTTTTTTTGCGTGCTAGAAAAGCCTTGCTGCATACGGCTTCCTGAGCAAAGCTGTGCCAAGCACTACAGACCTTTCTCACGTAGATGCTTGGAAATCAGTGAACAGATGGCTGATGAGCACTCCCGGAGCATTAACTGACTCCATGGGCATCTTATCAACATCCATGTGACAACACTTCACTTCAGGAAAAGTTTTCCTTTCTAGAAATGTTACTGTATAAATTTACTGTAACAGTCGATTTTTTTTTCCTGTGCTTTTTCTTTCCCTTACTGGGATTCCTGAGATATCTATCAGTTGCCTACACCGGGGCCTCAGTTCCAGAGGTGTCGAACACTCAGTAACTTCAAATGAATGTGACAGTGGAGAAATTCTCTGACGGTTCAGACTCAGGGTGTACATCATTAGCAGGATGCAGTGAACTGTTTCTTACCATTCACGTTATATCTGGCTTCTCCGTCTGTATGTTTACCATTTGTTGAGTTATGCTAGGTGTGATTGGATTAGGTGCACAGGACTCAAGCTACGATCGGGCTCACTCATTAGGGTGCAAAATATACTCCAGCTAAATTTCCAAAAATACTGTGTGGAGAGAAAATGTGGGGGTTTTTTTGTGTACATAGAACAAATATGTAGCATTAATTCAATTATTCTTCAAATATTTTCCCCTTTTCAGGGAAACAATGCAAACAAGTAAATTCAATTAATTTATATACTGTTATAAACAAAATCTATAAGAAAACAATGAACTAAAATAGATGTAAATAATCCTTATGAAAACAAGGAGGTGATAAAAATTTGAATTGGTCATGCCGTATTTAAAATATCAGATGATGCATAGGGAATGGCAATTAGTAGCTCCATTTCTAATAAAATCTATCAATACCACATAGTATTCTTTCAAACATCCATCTTTTTCAAACAGCTTTAAGTATTGAGCTATTACTCAACGGCTCAACTAGCAACAACAAAAAGTTGATTTACCTTGAAATAAAGAGTAGATGTAAGAAGACTGGGAGCTCTAGCTCTTCAAACATAGTTAGCTAGTCCTGTTGTCAACTGTCCTTCAGAGTGATGGTGCCATGCTGTGCAGGATCCATTTGGTCTTTGGTTGGGATGGCACCTGATGCAATGGGTAAAAAATTGACACATCCCACATCAGAGTGAGATGGGTGACCCATCATGTTTGATCAGGCCCACAACATTATATATAGTAAGACCCTGTGTCTTTTCCCTTGCAGTCGGCTGCGCACTGGCAGCATGGCAAGTACCTGATGTAGCGCTGTGCTGCACTGCGGTGAAGGCTGGCTACAGTCATCAGCTGTTATATCAAATGCGGGTTCAGATTAATTAAACTGTGAAATAGGTCTGTCTTCTTTAGGGCTATATACATATGCCCAGATGTTATTAAACCATTTTTCCTGAAAGAAGCTCACAACAGTACAAACTGATCATCTGCAGTTGCTTGTGGTGGCATTTTGCTTTATGCTCCACTACTGCATTGCTCCTGATCTCAACCTGAGACAGCTACAGAAGTAGTGCTACAGTCCAAATCATCACTATTTTTCACCTTCTTTGGCCTACTACCCCTGTGAAAAGTGACTCCAAAGAATAAATACATTCCTGCCCACTGATGGGGGGTGCAATGAAGGTGCAAGGCAAAGAGCAGGCACAGTTCACAGGAGGGCCAGCTGGAACTTCAGACCTTGTTGGGGTAGCACCTTCTGTGGCTCATCTCTTCTCCAGTTGACTTGGGGGCATCATGAGTCCAAGTCTATATTTCTTCCCTTCAAACTTTCAGATTTCTTAATGAGTAGCATAAAGTACGAGACGGAGAGGTTTATCAGAAATGATGTGGAGGTAGAGGAGTACCTTGGGAAATTAAACCCAATCTCATCTCACTGAAGTCTATAGAACTGATACAAAAACTTAATTGACTGTGAGATCAGGTACTAAATCAATATTCATCTTTTTATACATAGGAGTACTTTTTGTGCAGTTCATGAAGTTTCCCTGACCTAGCCTTCTGAAGAAACAATTCTTCAATAATCAGATCTTCACAAATAATTAGAAAAAGGATAGCTATTCAAAGTCATAAATGATGGAAGTACTTGCTGTTCAAGCTTGGACCCTCACTGGTCACCTGCGTCTATGAGAATTTCCTCTAAAATACAAGAGAGAATCTCAAGCTACCATTAAGTTTTCACTTTCATGAATAGCAAAGAGCCTTTGTTAGCAAGAATACAGCCATCAGAAAAGGTCAGAAGCTGGCATAGTAATGAGTTGATTTACATTCTAATGGACATACAGCTATTTATTTTGCTCGGCTGTTACAGCTCTGTGAATTGCTTATCAGTCAGAGATTTAAAATAATCTATGAAACTAGAAAAAAAACAAACAAACTAAATAGTGTCTCTTTCTGATTATTCTGGATGTGAAGCAGAGAATTTCTGGATCATAGCTAAAATAGTGCAGAGGCAAATGCAACATTGTCAGTGACAGTTTTGATGCTTAAATGTACTGGTGTTGGGAAAAATAATAAAAATCTACAAAGATTTCTGGAAATGAGAAATATGTTTTTGGAACAAGCAGCTTTTTATGTGGTCAACAAGAGCAGATTATTTTCCACAGACAAAGTTTTATACTGAACACTTATAGAATGTCTCATTGGGTGACACTTTTATATGAACTTTATTCTCTTCTCTGCCACCTATTACCAGAACAGTGTTACACTCTTACAGGTTTATTTCCTTGCTGATAGCAAGCTGTGTTATCTGAAGAACAGACATGTCTTGGAATAGAGAAAATGCTGCTACAGTACAATTCAGAACAGATTTTACTGGGACAATTTGACCTGGACTAGAAAAAGATATTTTATGGAATGGAGAAAGACCCTTGTCTCTTTCATTTTATTACAGAAGTTCCTAATAAAAGTTCAAATCCTGAGGTGCATACCCTGGTTTATGATTTGCAACTGCAAGTAGTACTGGATGAACTGTTATTTTCCTCACTGAGGTCTATAATATATGTATTTTATGTAAATATTAACCCAATTAGCAAAAGTCTGCATGCCCAGGTAGTAACACACGATGAGTGGAGAAAGAGATCTCAGAAGTTTGCTCACAATAACAGCCAGTAAAGAATACCAACAATTTGAAAAGATCAAGGTTATTTTTCTGTACGTACAAGAAAAAGGACCTTTCGTTTGGCAGAAGGAAATTTTCTCTGCAGAATCTCCAGTTTTGCTCATGTGTGTTATCGAAAGACTGCTGCTAAAATCAATAATGTCTCTAGTTCATGTGTCCAGGCCAGGGATTGCGCTCTATACTGTAGTGCTCTAATATTGCACGATCTAGTAACGCAAGTAGCGCGCCGTCTTGGGCAAACATACTGTCACTCGCAACCCTCCCCAAGCAGATCAGACACATCAAGGTGAAAAGACTGGTATATGTCACACACACTGAATCAGCAACATAATTTAGAATATAAATTGGGTCTTCAGAGTTCTGACAGCTCGTGACTGTTGCTCCTAGAAGGGTCTGTGAGTGTTGTCATACCCATAAAGGCTTTGTATACTTGCTAAGAACTTGTCTGGCAACAGTCTGATTTTACCAAAGGTTAATTTAAGCTTCAAAACTAACTTTTTAGGAATACTGCATCATATTTTCAGAGCTCTCTGACAGTCAGAAACTCTGTCTAACTATGCCAGTGTCTCTGCTCTTTCAAGTGTTTAGAATCTATTCCCATTTAAGCTTTTACACTTTCTAAGCACATTAGAGGAATCTCAGTTTACATTATAGCATGTCACTTTGATGAGTATCAAGGCATGTTCCCAATATTTTCTGTTAAAATGTAGATGGAACATAAGTTGTTTGTACACAGTGTCCTAAAGTCCTTTTCATGAAAATAGATTCATAAAAAGTCTTCAGCAAATGTAGGGGGAAAAATATTAAATAATAAATCCATTCCTTTGCTTATATTTAAGCTTCACATTAAGGCATAGAAAAGGAGTCATCAGATATTTAGTGTTGAAATTTACACTGCCAGTTCCTCCTCCTCTTCTAAATTCCTTCACTGCATCCATGTTTTCTCTCAGCTATTCCCTTCTTCAGATGCCTGTTCCCAAACTCTCACAGGCTTCTCCTTATTCCCAGCATTTCCTTCTCTGTGACCTGATCCTCATTTGAAAACCAGCTAATCCTATCCCTGAAACAGTGATTGGAAAAAGCCCTAATAAAAGAATAAAAATAGATAAATCTAGAGAAATGCCTTTGTGTCCGTGACTATTTCTGAATGGGAGACCTTGCAATGCAATGCTCTGCTCTAATGGGAGACAGAAGAACAGCACATTGGAAGTAGTGGTGAACCATGCGGCTGAGGTAGAACAGCTGAGAACTGAGTCTAGAAAGATTTCAGCTAACCAAACAGAGACGGCAACCTCGCAGTGACCCGCAAAACTGTCTGGACTCTGTCGTTTGTACTGAATTGTTTTCTAGATATCAGCTCAGTTGCATTGTCATCTAGTGTCTTTTGGGTTGGAATACGTATCCTCATGGCATTGACAGCTGTGACAAAGGACCTATAGATGGGAGGTGAGGTGGAATACCCAAGGCATCTCAGTATCGGATGCCTACATTTATGCAGTTTACTGAAGCCCCCATCAGTTATAAACGGACACAGACACCTGCACCAAATTTTGACACTTACACACAGACAACTAAATTTTGATGTCATAGTCTGTGAATTAGGAACTTAACACAGATGCTCAACCACAGATCTAGTTTCAAGGGTGCCATACCTTATGTTACTCAGAAATCTGTGCTGGATTGGCAGATATGACACAGAGCCTATGGGAGACTTCAGAGCTTCAGTTGTCATCCTGGACAATCTTGAGTCTCCCACTGACTCTGCCATTCCAGTGGTTTCTTGATACCCCAGTGCATCTCAGAAGGTCCTGGATGTCTGTTAGTGAGCTCAGAGCTGAGCTCAGAATCTCACTCCTGATTTCTCTGAGGTTTGGGAGCACTGGACAAAAGTTCATCATAAAGCAACAAATAAGTTAAGTCACAGAGACTGAGAGCGCCTGCTGGTTTCACCTGACTGCCTTTCTGTCATTATTAAATTACATTGTAGTAACTTCAGAATTTTGTGTTTAATATGCATTAAGCTGTCAGCATGGTTCTGAATTTTATTGATTTACCTTTGAAATCTCTTCTGTGACAATGGGAAGTGTCAGGAGCTCAGGTGTGTTAACTATAATTGGCTCATTTTCATACCACATGGCAGAATGATAAACACTCGATGGCAATATAATGAAAAGGTAATCATGCTACTTGGCCACAGTGGTGGAAGCTGGAATAAGCAATAGCAAGTTCATTTGATTCTTCAGATCCAGACATTATTCAAAGTAATAATTTCTTTCAAATTTCCTGCTCCTTCACACCAGCTTGACAGACCAGTTTTTTTCTGGTTATAGGGATTCAGGTAGAATAGAAAGGTTGACAAAGAGTGGCAGACTGTGAAGAAAAAGACTAACAATAGAATCAAAACTTATCACAAGATTCAAGTTTTACATGGTTGAGTCTTGGCTTTGAATGCATATCCTTTAGTGTAGGAAAGCTGAATATTTGGCAAGGGATGTTAGAGGAAGGCCAGTGTCCAAGGAGTTACAAAGCTGTGAAAAGAACAGTGCATTCCTAAACTCTCAGTCCCTGGTTGAACCTCTAGGTAACTCACTTTTCTTTGAGCTGCTGAAGATTTGATACTGTCCACACTGACAGGTACCTAGCAGAGATAAACCTTTTTGCTTTCATGTTCACCCAGTCAGGAGATAATTCTCAGTATTCAACTTCCTTATCAAGAAGAACAAAGCTGAATTAGTAAAAGCTTTGCAGTGATCTAAATTATACTGGTGAAATGACATGAAGTTCAGAAGATTTAGCATAAGACCATAGGAGCCTGAAAGAAAAAAATGAGAGAGAAATAATGATTGATGGGCATGATACTATTGTAGTACAGAACACTGAAAAGTATAATGCATGACAAATCTATCAAGATGACCTGGTTTGCAAAAAAAGTTTGAGAGATGTCACATTTTTCTGAATTCCTGGAGGTTCCGAGATGAGCAATTAACATAAAGAAGGTCTATGTCCTTAAATCTAATCAGAGAGGAACAGTATTGATGTGAATTTTATGATGTTTAAATTGTGTGCTGGTCACATGTAGTTCTGTGCAGTACTTCAAAAAGTTAATGAACAGAACGCTAAAAAATGATGCTGATAAAGGATCCTGACAAGAGAGTTGGGAAGTGATAAGTATTAAATGAATGCATTACAAGGAAAAGCAAGAAAAACTGTGAATAGGTATCTTTTTTCCCTGTGACAGTGCTCTGTCTCTCAGAGGAACATAAATTGATTTCAGATTGTTGAGATCTAGATGACATGTCTAACATAATGAAAATAACCCTTCAATAGTGACAAAATTGGAACAGTACATAAACATGACAAGTTGAACAGAGAAGATTACGGTGCTGACAGCCATGAAGCACCTTGTGGACCTCACAGCTGGCCTAAGCTTAAACATTAGCATTTTTAGAAAGACTTGCTAGCGCACCTAGTATGTACGTCCCTCCTTTTTCTAAAATCAGAAATTGCTGCATAGGAGAACAAACTTGGATGTAGCCTTTGGATCTGTAAACCACCTTTTTCTTCCTCCGTATAACCATATACCTCAGTATGCCCATATGATCACAGAACAAAACCTATGAATTTATAGGTATCACATATTAATGAATAAAAATGCATAATTCTGTGCACAAACAGAAGTAATGAATTTTTATTCATCCCTTTCCTTGTACGAATGAGTTAGAAAAGCAACTGAATTGTAACTTCTACAGCAGGACTCTGCGGTAGATAAATTTTGATTTAATGGCGAAAATACGTATCTTCTTACAATGCAGTTCTTAATCTCTCAGACAATATAGGGGAGCATAAAGAAAAGCTTCTGAATACTTCAGAATTAATATTCACTTTCTAGAGACTAGACTTGATCCTTCACCTGCAAAATCTCAGAGGCATTGATTTTTCTTTCCTAAATTTGTTTGGTTTAATTTGCAACATTATTTCCAATACAGAAAATGAAGATTTTCTTACTTATTATATGCATTCTAAACTGCATTCTAAACTGCTATTATTTATTTTTTATTTCTATTATTCTTTGAGATCTGTGTATATTTCCAAATACAACCATCGTAGTTTTAAATACCAAAAAGGAAAGTGGTAGCAGTATATTTCCATTTGGGATTCTTTTTCTGACTTCATAATTACAATGATGCATATTATCTCTGTGTTTTGTCACCCCAAATTGTAAAACTGGTGTAGTAGGACTTTCCTTTTTCTAAAAACGTCTGAAATCCCTAGAATCCCTGTGTAATTTTTTGATTTGGTGTTTCCTTCCCACCTGAGATGGAATCCCAGGTTAGCCAAAGATTTAAGCCAGATTTGCCTAGACTCCTTCCTATAGACAGCTCCAAAGACGTTTTTATATATATATAAAACAATATAATTAAACCTTAATACCTATGCAAATATATATAAGAATACTTATATAAAACCAAACCCCAAAACACCAGGCTTTATTATAATATAACTAAAATACAAACCTTTTCCAACAGAGAAAACGTAAAATGATTAGCTGGAGAATATAGAAGCAAAAAGGGTTTCTGAACAACTTGCCCTGCTCACTATGTCCCTACATAGTTACAGGTCCTTATTTCCAATGAAATCAATGTCTTTTTGAGTTTCAACAAGCTCTGTATACTCCCTGCCGGTACCAGAAGATTTTCACCCCATTCTCTCTGAGGTCTGTGTGTCTGCCCTTTGCTCCTCTCAGCAGGTTCCTGGATTAGGATCCGAGCCTCGTGCGGCCCTTGGACTATTACCCACTACTGCTCCTTCCATGTGGGTGGAGACGAAGCTGCGACTCATAGTCCAAGAGCAATCAAAAGAGACTTCAGTGCCTCGGGACAGTTGGTAAGGGAATCTGGAGCACAGGTTATTTTTTCCTCCCTCCTTCCAGCTGCAGGCAGCGACACAGGAAGAAACAGATGGGTCCAGTCTCTTAATACATTCTCCGTGACTGGTGCCACCACCACAATTTCGGGTTTTTTTTTGATAATGGGATGGCCTGCACAGCACCAGGCTTGCTGGCATCAGATGGGATTAACCCTTCTCAAAAGGGGAAGAGGACCTTTGCTTGCAAGCTAGTGGGACTCATTGACAGGGTTTTAAACTAGAGTCAGAGGGGGAAGGGGATAATATCAGGCTCACCCATGACAAGCTATGGGATGACACACCAAGGTTAATGGGACAGTGTGCTAGCGAGGGTCCTCGGCCTGTTGGACCAGAGAAACACCTCAAAGGAACTAAAGGAGGTTCCTCTAAGAGGGTGACATGGCCGACAGCTCAGCTGAAGTGCTTCTGCACCAATACACACAGCATGGGCAACAAACAGGAGGAGCTGGAAGCCACCATGCTGTTAGAAAACTATGACCTGGTTGCCATTACTGAAACTTGGTGGCCCATGACTGGAGTGCAGCTGTTGATGGCTACATGTTGTTCAGAAAGGACAGGCAAGGAAGGAAGGGCATCACGCTCACAGGCTCTCGTCCTGCTGGGGGACTTCAACCACCCCAACATCTGCTGGAAAAGCAGCACAGCGAGATCTAGGTAATCCGGGAGACTCCTGGAGTACGTGCATGATAACTTCCTATGCCAGGTAATAGACAACCCTACCAGAGGGAATGCGATACTGGACCTGTTGGTCACCAACAAAAGTGAGCTAATTGGTGACGTCAAGACGAGGCAGCCTGGGTTGCAGTGATCATGCACTGGTGGAGTTCACAGTCCTGAGGGATATGGGGCAAGCAAAGAGTAAAGTCAGGACCCTGAATTTTAGGTAAGCACACATGCAGCTCTTCAGGGAGTTAGTCAATAGGACTCCCTGGCAAACTTCCCTCAGGGAGAAGAACTCCCCACAAGGCAGCGGAACAGAGCTGGCAGATCTTTAAGGACGCTTTCCATAGAACTCAAGAGCTCTCAATTCCCAGGTGTAAGAAATCAGGAAAGGAAGGCAAGAGACCAGCATGGCTAAGTGGAGACCTGCTGGGTGAACTAAAGGGCAAGAAGGCAGTGGAAGCAGGGACAGGCATTGTGGGATGAGTACAGGGATGCTGCCTGGTTGTGTAGGGATGGGATCAAGACGGCCAAGGCACGGCTGGAGCTGAACTTGGCAAGGGATGCAAAGAATAATAAGCAGAGCTTCTACACATATGTCAGCCAGAAAAGGAAGGTCAAAGAAAGTGTATCCCGCCTTGATGATCACGACTGACAGGCTGGGAACAAACGGAGGGAGAAGGCTGAGGTATTCAAATAATTCTTTGCCTCAGTCTTCACTGGCAGTGACTCTTCCCACACCTCTTGAGGGGATGGGCTGCAAGATGGTGACTGGAGGAGAAAAGTCCTTCCCACTGTAAGGGAAGATCAGATTTGAGACCACCTGAGGAACCTGAAAATGCACAAGTCTATGGGACCTGATGAGATGCATCCCAGAATCCTGAGGGAACTGGCTGAGGTAGTTGCCAAGCCACTCACCATGATACTTGAAAAGTCCTGGCAGTCAGGGGGAGTCTCTGGAGACTGGAAAAAGGGAAACATTGCATTCATCTTTAAAAAGGGTAGCAAGGAGGACCCTGGGAGCTACCTACCTGTCAGCCTCATCTCTGTGCCTGGGAAGATCATGGAACAGATCCTCCTAGAAGTTCTGCTAAGGCACATGGAGGACGAGGATTGCAGACAGCCAGCATGGCTTCACCAAGGGCAAGTCCTGCCTAACCAACCTAATGGCCTTCTATGATGGAGTGACAACATCAGTGGGCAAAGGAAGAACTATGGATGTTCTCTATCTGGACTTGTGTACAGCTTTTGACATGGTCCCCAACAACATCCTTCTCTGTAAATTGCAGAGATATGCATTTTGTGGGTGGAGTGTTCAGTGGATGAGGAATTGGTTGGATGGTAGTGGTCAATGGCTCAATGTCCAGATGGAGATCAGCGACAAGTGGTGTCCCTCAGGGATCCATATTGGGACCAGACATCTTTAATATCTTCATCAATGACACAGACGGTGGGATCGAGTGCACCCTCAGCAAGATTGCAGATGACACCAAGCTGAGTGGTGTGGTTGGCATGCCTGAGGGATGGGATGCCATCCAGAAGCACCTGGACAAGCTCAAGGAATGGGCCCATGTGAAACTCATGAGGTTCAACAAGGCCAAGTGCAGGGTCCTGCACCTTGGTTAGGGCAACCCCCAGTATCAGTACAGGCTGGGGGACAAAGGGATTGAGAGTAGCCTTACCAAGAAGGACTCAGGGGTACTGGCGGATGAAAAGCTTGACAGGAGCCGGCAATGTGTGCTTGCAAGCCAGAAGGCCAACCATATCCTGGGCTGCATCTAAAGCAACATGGCCAGCAGGTCGAGGGCAGAGATTTTGCCCTTCTGCTCTGTTGATTCCTCACCTGGAGTCCTGTGTCCAGCTCTGGAGCCCTCAGCACAGGAAAGACATGGACCTGTTGGAGAGGGTCCAGAGGAGGGCCACAGAAAGAATCCAAGGGATGGAACAGCTCTGCTGTGAGGACAGGCTGAGAGAGATGTGGTTCTTCAGCCTGGAGAAGAGAAGGCTCTGGGGAGACCCTATTGCAGCCTTCCAGTACTTAAAGGGGCCTAAAAAGTGACAGACTTTTTAGCAGGGCCTATAGTGACAGGACAAGAGGTAATGTTTTTAAACTAAAATAGGGCAGATTTAGACTAAATCTAAGGAAATTTTTGACAATGAGGGTGGTGAAACACTGGCCCAGATTGCCCAGAGACATGGTAGATGCCCCATTCCTGGAAACATTCAAGGTCAGGTTGGACGGGGCTCTGAGCAACCTTGATCTAGTTGCAGATGTCCCTGCTCATTGCAGGGGGGTTGGACTAGATGACCTTTAAAGGTCCCTTCCAACCCAAAGATTCTATGATTCTATGATTTTATGATGATTAAACTGCAGATGTCCAGCTCTTTGCCCTCCATCCTCTTCCACTTGCTTAGATCCCAGCACCATTGAGAATGTTTTTCTGTGAAGAAGACCTCAAGGAGGAGTGATCTGTATTCACTGCAGGATGATCTGCCTGACCCAGGTACTTCTAAAAGGAGGGAAGGTAGCATAGAGAATTGGAAGAAACCAAATAGATCCTTTCCATCAGACTGATATTATCTACTTGACACAGAGGGTGGCTGTAGCTCTTTTAAGTAAAGAGATTGTCATCTTAACTGTAAATGTCTTTCAAGCAGTTTCATAGCTAGTAGACTCTGGCAGCCAGTGTTGTAGGTCAGGACCATGCTACAAGGATCATCTTACAACGTGACTTTCTAGAGGAATGTTTACATGACCCAAACCATCTTTTCTGAACTCCTAATTCTTCACCATCAATCCTTTCAGCTCTGTTTTAGACCCCTTTTCCCAAGCCAGATCCTTGTCTTCCATTTTTACAAGCTTTCAGTGAACAACTGCTTGCAAGATTGCTTGTATAAAATGATATGTTTAATTGTCTGTACAAGAAATAAGACATGTTAAAGGAGATGGCTGTTAAGGAAACATCTTTCCATCTACCTTACACATGGACAATTGAATCAGCCATTACTTTTGCTAATAAAGGATTGCATGGAAAATCTTAAAGAAATCCCAAATTACAGTTTATTGCCAACAACAATAGAAAATTTACTTAAAGATAAAACTCCTGCAAGAGGCTTGATCTTTGCATAGTATATGGAAATGTCGCATAATAACTTTGAATTAAATGTGGAAATTGGAAAAAAAGATGGAAAAACAAATATGAACTCAAGTAGCAGGGAAAAATGATCTGGAATAGGATCTCACTGGTTTTGTTAACATTTATAATAAATGCAGTAAAACAGTTTACTAATGGCATCTTACTGAGAAAAAAATATAAACAGTAAATTTTATTTTAAGAAATTGTGCTGAATTTCCCTTTCTCATTGTGATGTTATGCTCAGCTGATTATCTATAATTATTCAAAAACACTTTGGCAAGTTTGGACTGCATTCTTTGCTCTGTGTTTCAGGAATTAATTTACACTGACTGCATAAAAATGCTTCCTGCTTGCTGATGCTTAATTTATTAAGTATTTCACATTGCTTTTTATCAGTTATATGTCCTTTGTTGGATGACATGGACCGATCTCTCTGCCATCTGCAAACTTTATCAGTATTGATTTTATGTTTTCTACAGGATCTTCATAAAAAGTGTAATATAGGCAAAAGCCAAGAACTTATCCTAGAAGAAGTTAATTAAAAATATATTCCCTCACTGATTTCCTACTTATAATTATGTTAAAAGATCAATCAGTTAACCAATTTTTCAATTCACTGTAAGCCATACTAATTTAGCTTCTTTCCATTTTTAAATAAGCAGTGGGGCTGTTACATGTAAAGCCTTGACAATGTCCATTATATGAAAACAATTAAATTTTATAATCAAGCTTGTAATATTAATAAAATCTTTAATATATATTTAAACTGAAATAATCTATTTTCTGCAAGCCCACATTAATAACTTCCCTCTTATAAACAAACCCAGATTACTTTCTATGGTAACATAAATAGGATTCCAGATTTAGCTATAGTGCATGAGACAGATTCCAACTGTTGTGATCATATAGGCTTTTTTAAAATATCATCAATTGTTCTATGCTTGCCTCTGGTGTGTGGTCGGGATTCATCTCATGCACCCTCATCTGGCTGGCTGGTCAGCTAAGCCAAGATCCTTAGCCAGACTCCTCCATGAACAGTGGAGCGTGATGGGCAAACTCAGAGAACAAGCTGCTTAAGCAATGACTGAATAAGATGATGTAAGTCATCCTCTTCAGGTGCCTGTTGTCCACCGCGGACTTCAGTAGGGATTATTTTGACTAGTGCAGACTAGAAATCTAACTTTTTTCGGCTAAGTTGGGATTCATGCAGCCAAATATGAGTAGAAAAGCAAATATGAAACTTTGGTATGCGAGTTTTTAAAAACTTTAATAACAGGGAAGAATAGTCTCTTTTAGAATACTTCTCATTTCTGCTAGTTCAGATGTTTACAGTAGCTGAATGGCACCGTAGAGATTCCTGTTTTCTTCATCATACCAAGTTCCCTGCTTGCTGCCCAGCTCAGAGGAAGGGTGCCCTGTAGCTGTCTACACGGCATCCCTGATAACAACAGCTGAGGTGAATGTGGCTGTATGTGTTGCAAGGCAAGCCTGGGAAGATAGGCTGAAGTATGTAGCATGTAAAAAAAAATCAGCTTCTTTGCCTTTAAGGACCTGTAAAAATGTACATTCACAATTAATTATCATGAGATGACTGTTTAAAAAGGGCCATTTTCACTGAAACTGTGTATAGCTGGTTCTTTTTTTAGTACCATGCATCCTAATGTGCTTCTGTCAGGATAAAAAGCTTGAAGAAGTTGAAATTCTGGTATACAATGAACAAGTTACAAGATAAACCTCTTGCTTAGTTGAGATTAACTTTAGTAGAAATAATCATTGCAGTTGATGACAATGTAGTGAATGTTAGCTGGATCAGACTATCTAACTGTTCCTATTTTAAAGCCAACCCCACAAGCCTTTGAGATCTCTCAGGAGTGCTATACAATAAATAAATAAACACTGCATTATTTTTCAATTACAGTTTGAGAAAATTTTGCTGTGTGTGTAATCTCAATGAATACATCTGGCAAACTGAAATCAAAAAGCATGTCTGAGTTTTTTTCTGTTTGCGTTGATTTCTAAAGAACTGTCATATGTAAAGAAATATATATTTGTTTTATAAAAATACATATTTAATATGATGTAATAAGGAGACAAGTTTAAATAACTTCTCTTTCTCTCTGAGAAGTACTGTGAAAGAAGTTTAAGATTATCCAGATGGAGATTTATTACATTTAGTCAGAGACCCTCTCTTTTAGCACCTTGGATCCCCAAACATGAGAAAGAGGGAGACCCATAGAAAATTATAATTGTTTAGATTGGAGGGGACAGTTGGGGTTCACCTAGTCCAACCTCCTGCTCAAAGCAAGGCCTAGTTCAAAGACTGGACTGACATTCAAGAATGACAGCTTCTCCAGATTGGTGAAATGAAAGAAGATGGAGCCAGAATGACAAGCTACAGACTGAGGAAACACCTGTGTAAAACATGGGAAAGATAGCGAAGAAGGGCAGAAATTGGATGGAGATGAGTGCCTTTGGCTCTGTCACATTTGTTGGCTCTCACTGGCCATAGATCAAAGCCCTGTGGACTTTTCTTTTCCCCAGCCTTCTCTCTGGACAGCTCTAGGACCCCCCAGTTGATATAATCGTCTTTCATTTTGGTTATACAATTGAATTACTCTGCCAGAATCTTTACATCTTCTTGTAGTAATTCCTGATACTTATGCTTGAGAACGTTGTATATGAAATAGCATGAGGCCTAAGAGCTATGCAAAAGAGCGGCTGGGCCTTCTGATACACTATCCCACTAGGATCATATTTACAGAATAAAAAGGAACAAGATTCTCCACTGATCATTCCATTTTTCCTGAAGGAACAGCTTAAGGTGTCTTCTGCACTATTTTAGAGATATGATAGTGTTTATACTGCAGTAGAGAGGCACTGCTTGGTCCCAGACATCTAAAATAATCACATTTATTGTGAACAATTAGTTTAAAATACAGAAATTATTTCACATGGATAGTAAGAAAAAGTTGTTGACGTCGTATCGGCAAATGTATTTAGATAAGCTATTAAAATGCATGGAGATAATACTGCGGTATTTCCCATAATCAGAAAACTTTTTCTACGATGGCAACTAATCCCTGAAGTATTACTTAATTTTTTTTTATAATCTTTAAGGAAAACTGTAGTATTATTATTGCTATCATCATCCTCATCTTCATTTACCCTTTCAAAATATTAACAAACTTTCTGCCAGGGAAAAAAAAAAATTATTGTGGAAATGAAAATTAATTGATAACATGAATTTAAAGATCATTAAAATATGTTTTTATTCAAAGGTTTTGAATCTGTGCTTTTATTCATAGAGCCTTTTTCTAATCATAACAGGATATTTAGAAGTTTTTTATCTAGAACAAATGAAATGCAATTAAGAGTGCTGACATTAGAGAATAAATATTCTAAGAAGACCATTAAATATAACTTACACCTAACTGAAATAAACACTAAAAATAAGGTGACCCTAGGAATGTGTGCACAGAAAACTTGCCTTCTTTTAGCTCATGGTAATAAAAGGTACAAAATAAATAAAAATCAAGATTTTTCTCATTTACCAAACAAGAAAACTGCACAGTATGTTTCTTATACACTGAAATACTATTCCAGGTTATGACAAATCTGGCTTTAGAAAGCAATTTATTTCTTTTAGAAATCTGTTTTGGCATACTTGGGAGTCAACTTTCAGAGTTTGTGCCTGACAGCTTTGGCTTCTGTGTCCTTTTATAGACTGTAATCTGAAGGTGACACAGAAAAGGTGTATGTAACCTGGTGTTGGTTTCAATTGTGTTTGAATTATGAGTCACTCAAAGGCTTCCTGAGAAGGACAGTGTTGCATTTAATAAATGTATGCTCTTGGTTTATAAAAAAATTAAAAAGTTGAGCGTTACTCATAGAGGACAAATGTAGCCGTAGTTAAAGACTTACTTCCCTTTTTAAGAATGTAAAAAAAATTACTTAAAGAATTGTACAGGGATAAATACCTCATCTACAAGACTAATTTAGTTTCTCCATTTTTACTGGATAGGCAAACCGTAGGAGCCAGGAGAGTTTCGTTGCTCTTTGTAAGTGGTTTAGGAAGTGCCTGAAAATCACAGCTTCTGATCTCCCCAGTGCTGTGTCTCATTTCTGTAGCACAATAGATAATGTACTCACTTGTTTCATAGTGTATTAGCTTACTTTATTACTATAAAATATTGCACTATATTACAAATCACCACATCACAATGTCTACACAATGTACTTTGACAACAGATTTCGAAACTCAACAAGTGTTGTTTAACAGGACATTACATTATACTGAACCAACAGAAACATTGTTCAACATATTTAGACTAAACTTTAGACATGCCTCAGTACACAAGCACAGGTTCTATGTATGAAAGTATTTCTTAGAGTCCAGCTCTGTAGTTCTCCCTCCTTAGACTGAGATCTCCAAGATCTCCTCTGAGGAAGGCTAGGTTCACTCACACCCTAGACTATGAGTAATTAGGAAAAAAATTAGTTTCTTCATTCCCTAGTATTTCAGTAGGTTCTCCCATGTACCATGCTTGGGAGGTATCTGGCTTCAAAAGATGCCATTTTTTGCTGAAATACACAGTCCAAGATAACCTGGTTAGTTTTCTGATAATACTGCTTGCAAGAACAGAGAAGAAACTTCTCTGGCCTGGCCAGATTCCAGTGTAGGCAAGCCAAAAATTCTGTTTTCTCAAACAAACTAATCTTCAATCAGTATTAATTCGTTCACTAGTATCAGTAAGACTGAAATCAGTATGAAGTGCTGCCAACAGAGATCTTGGTTTCTAGCAGTGACGTGGACTGCAGCTTCCAGACACATCTGTGCCCTGCACTCCTCAACAGAGACAAGTAGTTGCCTGTCCTGAAGTCAGAGTTCCTGCAGCTCTGCACAAAGCCTACGTGCATGGCAAGTCTCTGTGTAGACCTAACAATGATAATACCTGACTGCTTACTGTATGTAGCCTCATCTTGGGCATAAGAATTTAATGGCCAAGCAATGGTAGTTACCTCTTCGTGACATGCAATGGTAAGAATCTATGTCTACACACGTGTATTTCTTTTTGCCAAAAGGTCTTCTAAAGGGACCTATTTCTCCAGCATGCAGACTAACCCCTCTTGATGTCAACAAGAGTTAGGCACACACATCCCTAGGAGCAGTGTCCCCACGTGTTTTAATAGAGGCACTCTTCAAATTGAATACAGACCATATAAGCCTACATTAGAAAACAGTTTCAACAATAATAAAAGTACTTTTGAAACTAAATGCTTGTTAATAGTCATTAAAAACCTTCTATGCAATATATGCAAAAAAGATTTATCTAATGCTTTGCAGAATTATCCACAAACGTACCACACAGTGCACAAACATTAAGAAGAAAGAAGCAGCAAAACCATAACACTACCACTTTGAAACGTGATGCAATTAATACTACTTCCATTAATACAGTGTAATAGCTACTAACTATTATTGATGTCTATTTTTTCAAGAATCCATATTCATTAAGAAGGTCTATGGTTTCTTTTTCTTTTATTCAGAAATATGGAAGCAATTGCACACTGTTTCACTGTTAATCAGAGCTATACAAGAAAAGATAGGAAAGTCTCATTAGTGTGAATTTTAGGATAACTGGTCTCCTGCCATGATTCCCTCTGCTCAAATTTGTCATTCCCTGTGCTACTGAGAGGTTACCGTTTCTTTTCCTAACAAGATTTAAATTGAATCCTTTCAAAAAGTAGGTTATATATGTAACTTACTTTTTAGTTTACCTGCTATAACATGCAAAATATTTATTAAAATAGATTTTGTACCAGGTGGATTACAACAAAAAATATGTTAATATGCTTAAAAAATATTTCAAGTTAATCCAAAGTATAAAACAGTCTAAATGTTTAGGACAAAAAGGTTGTAAATAATTTGAAGGTTACTAGGAGAGTACATATCTCACAGCTAAGAATCTAATACTCTGTAAGGTGAGAAATGCCTTGTAAAAATGAATCTGGAAAACAGTGCTTCCAGGAGTTATGTTAATATAACAACAGCATTTCTTGCATGGTAACAGTCTAAGAATCTTTCAGAGATTTTACTTCTGGACTTAACATAGGAAAAACAACTTCCCCTCTCACAAGACTGTTATGAAACTATCTTGCACAAACCATTGATTTCTATGTAGAGAAGGCAGGAGGGGACAAGTGGTCAAGGCTGGGGGCGGGGAAAAGTGCAACATGACATCTAACAGAAAAGTCAACGAAGTGGACAATGTAGCACGACTCACAATATTTCTGATCTTTAAATATTTCTGGCATTACTAGTTAAGAACAGCAACAAAAAGGAGTTAAAAAATGAAACAACTCAAAATCAGCTTCAGAAGGGGCATTTACAGAGAATTCATGCTGAGGAAACCGTTGAATTTATGATGTCATATAAAAGCTCATAATTTTGGATGGAAAGGAAAAAGGTCAGCTACAAAGCTTGTTTGCCATTGGCTTTAAGGCAGACAGACCCAGGAACAACAGAGCATTTCACAGGGGAGTGGCATGGCAGAATAGTGTGGTCAATCAGAAAGACTGAAAATTGAAAAAAATTGAAAGAGGATGTTTTAACAGCACGTTGGACAGAAGAAGTTTATGTCATTGACTTCTAGGTATCAGTGGTTCATATGGTTCTAATGGGTCAGTGGTTCACCACTAGGTTCCCTTTGTGGGATCAAATATCCCTTAAACTCACAAACAAGAGATATATGTGCCATTTAAGAATACAGCAGGGCTAAAAATGCAGATGTTGCCAAATGGATCGAAGTTCCTCTCAACATTTGAATACTCTCAAGAAATGGGAGAAAGGGATCAAGAGCAAATGTACAGTTGGAGTAACTGTTCTGGAGCGGACAAAATATGGCAGGAAGCAAGAGAGCTATCAGACTTTGTATCTTGCGATACGTCTTGTCAGAGACAACAGGAAGAAGCATACCTTCATGAACAAAGTAAGCATGAACAGGCTGCTCTTAATTCAGAGTAACCATAATAAGCAATTAAACAAAGACTGGCTTCCTTTATGAAGCGACTGGAAAGAAAAAATTCACCAGTGACTCAGGGATGTAAAAGAATAGAGGCAGTAGGATGATATAAAATCTCCATAAATCCCAAATCAAAACCCTACACCATCCTCCTAACAATGTGATTTCTTCAAACCCTCAGTACTGTTGACTAAAAAGTACTGAATTGGGGATGGGCAAGCCATGAGATACAGGGTCTCCAGTTTGCACCAGGTACTCTCTTAATATTTTGAATGAAGAACTGCAGAAGAAGTGCCAAAGCTCTAGAGACCTCAGTGGTGGGCTGAGGTCATGGAAGCAGGAGATCAGAACTGCCTGGGCTGAACTAGTGCTAGCAGCATGATGGTGCTGCCTGCAGCTTTATTTTATGCAGCTTTCCCAAGAGAGGGGACAACTTGGAGAAGAAGTATGAGCTTTCCTGACCAGAGGAATTGAAAGACATCTTATGGCAAGCCTGGACAAAAAAATAAAAATTGATCTCTATAGTAGAGAGGTAAATCTGAGATCAGTCCATGGAAAGGACACCGAGGATGTAATATTTCTTCCATTGAAGTCTGCCCATTTTGAGGGGCTAGGTTTATTCACTAGAATATGCAGATACAGTTTTCTGTGAAATTTCTGGCTGTTTTGGAAATTGGAAAGGAGTTCTAAACTTCTACTAGGGTTTATGCAAAATCTGAGAAAGATACTTGGCCATCCTTTTATTCGTGTAGTTTACATCTACATAGTCAAATTCTCCCTCCTCATCTTGACAGCTTGTGCGTTGCGTGTGGCCCATGCTATCTCCCATATCGTGTCAGGGTGAAACTGGCTGCTGCCTTATTCCAGTCCTACAGCAGGAGTGGGCTAGCGATTAACCAGTATGGACAGTGCATCGGCTCTCTGGCTCCGTTTCATACTAACAGTCTCTGTTTCTCAGAGCCCGCTTGGATTCCACCATTATAAAATAGCTGTCTGATGTAGGAACTTTGTCAGGCTCCCCCTTTTTGCATTTAGTTTTAATGTTTCACTCACAGCACTTGTTTAAGAGTTGCCATAGCTTCATGAATCAGTCCCGGGTTGTCTTCAGATTTCCTTAACAACAGTATTTCAGACATAGTCTTGATGGATCTACATTTGAATGTGTCAAATCTTTTTTAGATGGGAACACTTCTGGGGCTGGGTTGCTGTCTATAGGTTCATGTATTTCAAAGGTACTTTCCAAAAGAGATGGCATATGTCAGGTACTTGGATAGCTCATTTAGTAGAACATGCCAAAACCATTTTTTGATGTCCTAATTAGTGAATATTTTGTTCTACATAAATTTGGTACATAGCACTTCAACCACTTAGTGCTGTTTTTCAGTAGTTCCAGACTAATTCAGAATTTCTGCTTTATCCATATTCAGAAAGACTGACTTTTGAGAGCTCTTTCACACTATTTCAGCAACCTATACTCAATGCAGACTGCTGCAGAAACTGAGGATGAAGTATGAAGGCTGAAGCAAACCTGGAAAGAGGTAAATCTGTTTGGGTAAAAAAAATTTTAATATTTTTTCTTCCCTTCTTTTTTCCTACTAATTTTGGGGGTTTTTTTTAGGCAGACTGTTCTACCACCTTTTCCTTTAATTTTATATTTTTTTCAGTACGAACACTTCTGTCAACTTACAGTAATCAATGGAAATTATATGTCTGATCAGCAAAAACAGAGGCAAAGAAACTGAACTAAGCAGTGCATGTGTGTTTCGCAAAGAACCTGACTAATAAACAGAAAGAAGATTGCAAGATCTCTAGTCACAGAGTATCATAGTTGTCATCTAAAGAAGTGTTGCTTAGTGTTTTCTTAGTTATATAATGATATTATTTCCATGATTTTTTTTAACAAGCAGGTAAATTGCTACTTTTTCTTTAGAAATTTTAAAATGAGTACACTACAAATTCAGTGGGACTTCCTCCAGATGGATTGTACCCCATGACAAGTCCCTCTTCGTTGTTGGTTCAGACAGTTTTCTTTAGTGACCTTTGAATTTGAGTACTGCAATTCCATCCATCTTTTTGAAACACGCAGACCTTTCCTTCCCCTGCACATGCTGGCTGTTAACCTCCTAAGCTTGAGGGACAATGGCTTTTTAAATGCTGTACCATGCATACTATATGCATACGAGATAACATTTTTTCCTGTATAAGATGTTTTGTTCCTATAGTGAGAATATATCTCATCCAATGTCGATCTGTGTCTTGTCTGCAATGTAGATAAGATTGCTGGATGAGAGGGAGAAATTAAGTCACTTACAAAAATGGATTTGCCACAGTGCCATATGCAGTCAAGCCATATTCACATCAGAGACAGAACACATTACAAGGCAACACACAACCTTATGCAAAACACAGCCTCCCTCTTCCACAAGCAGGAATAGTACTTTGGTCTTAATCTTAAAAATGAGGTACTAAAGACAGGATGCATAGGGTAACGATGGAAAAGAATGGTATTATTAAAGTGTCATTACACATTAGAGGTAATAAAATAAAAATTGCATCCATGAGGAACAAGAAAGTATGCCTTGCTTCACTGGTGTCACAGACTAAATATTTTAGAATCATAGCAGGTTTCTCTAAGTACCAGAATTTTGTTTTGCATTCAGATTATCACACATGACCAAATCTTATCATCTGTTTCTTATTCATAACATGTGGGATAGACACGTACATCTGAGCCAGTCATCCTCAATTCCCTTTATAGTCAGTCAAGCAGAATATATCTTTTAGGGTACACCCGACACCTGTCTTATTTGAAACATCTACCCTGCAATGACATGCATTACACCTAGAAAGGCCTATTTCTGGCCAGGGACTATAAAAGGAGACATGACGACTAGCATAGATATAATTACCTGCATTATAAATGTATATTTGTTCACATGGATTCCCTTTTCCTATGAATTTATGACCCACCCCAGGCCGTCACCTTAAAACAGTTCTCTCATTTCTGTTAAGCTATGCTTTAGCCATCTCTCAGGTAGAGTAGGTTTGTCTCATACACTGTATTTTTTCACTTTTGAGTCAGTCAAACAAATGAGCCTTTTCTTTAATTTCAGAGTCTAACAACCTTGCATTAATATATATTCCTTATTTCTGAGGTGTAGAAATTTCTGATGGTAACCTTCCATTTTTTCTGTATCATCCCATTAAGTTTAATCACTCTGTGGTACTTCCAAACAGTTGCTTTAGTCTTCGTCATTGTTTGACCATGAACAAAACATGCTGTTTTTCCTTTCTCTACATTGTCTACAGCCAACCATCCCCTGCACCAGCAACAGAGGGATAAGACTCAGGAACACGTTACTGCATTTGGACCTAATAGTTTGTGTCAGATGAGCTAGGGCAACTATCTGTACCTCCATGCTTGGCCTTGACGAAAGACAAGATGGTCTAAATTTATACTGCTTCTATTCAGGGTTGCGCTCAGTGCAGTATCTCCTATCTGCCATAGCAATGTGCAGAAAATAACCACAGCTCAGTTAATGTACAAAAACTTGTTAAACTATCATGTTGATCAACTTGTTTTGATCATAAGTTGATGCTCTAAGAAGAAAATCTCATGAGAGAGAGGCATTATCCTCATGGGCTTGAGTATGTTGCTGCTTCAGGGCTTTTTTGGTACCGTCCTGCACTGATTGCTGAAATATCTATTTTGCTGTCTATTATTACTCAGGCTTGTTCAGCATACTGGATTTCACACTCCACTTCTCTCTGAAGATTGGTGTTCTGAATTGTTTTCCTCTAGAGGGGGATTAGCTTGCATTTTTAAAAATAAAACCTCATCTTTTGGGGTTACATTAACCCTTCTAATCCCCTTTATACTCTTTTTTTGCTATGCAGTTCTCCCTAATTTGTCAGCATCTTCAGAAAAAAATGTTATTTACTCCACTGTTCCAGATTCTTCATGGATGTTAAATAAAACCAGATTTAATACCAACTAATATAACACCTCTGTAACAATTAACTTTCTGCAAGTTCTTATACTACAGTGACACCAATTGGCCTTTACTTATCACTCTTGATTAGGTTTCATTCCAGAGAAATGTCAGATTCTGTCTCTTATAAATCATTGTTTTAAATATAGGTATGAAAAATACTTTCTTGACTAAGTAAATCTACCGATATTTAAATCACCTTATGTTTATTATTTTTGCGATTTGATAAAATGGTACTATATTCCTTGTTCTAAGGATTTGTAGGTTTTCTAATGACAACATGGCATATGCAAACACTAAAGTTTCACTTCCCAATCTCTACTCTTCAAAAGGAAAGTAATTAGTATTTTTGTATAGAATCCCTTTTTTTTTCCTTTGAAGCACAGAGTAAGGTACATTCAGTGACATATGAATGTCTTTAGAGGAACAAAGATCTTTAATTAAAGAAATTCAACCATTATTCACTTCAGGTAATAAAAAATTGTGATGGAAGCTCATCTCAAACCATTCAAGAAAATTTGTGTGACTTAAGTATGAAAAGCTATGAAATTATTTATCACTGTCAAGGTATTAAGACGTCAGTTGTTATTGTTCCCTTACAGGTAAGTCTTGACTCTCCCCTTCCAGTGGTGTGTATTCAAGTTTACTGTGTCAGGTTGGTCAGAAAAACTAAGTTGCTAGAAGCTGTTCTTTAAAACCAGAGAAAAATATACCAAGTATCTCTGTTGTCAAGAAAGAAACACAACAACTGTTGTACAATACTTTTACAATGAAGAAAAAGGAGGCAAAATGGCTTATCAAAACAGGAACCTTGTAAAGGGCTGATAGATTGCTCTGATTTTGATCTACCTTTACGAGTTAATATATACAGTTAAATACAAAGCTTGCAGCACTGCTTTGGGACTATAAGAGTTTGCTGCAGACACCATACAAACTAGTATGGAGTGAAAGGTCTGGAACTGCTCTAGTTTACCCTTATAGAGAGGTGGGACCATTGACACTCAAAACACGAAAAGGAATGTACAACAAACTGTTAGATTTTGCCTAGGATAATTAATTGCAGACATACTTTTCCAGAACCAATGGTGTTTAATTAAAATTAATTTCCAATCTAGCACGCAAGGATTTAGTGAGTATATGTATGTCTTACGGTTTAGAACCTTTTACACACATTTTCGTAATTGTACAGACTTTCCAAACTTACCTCCTCTATGGATAATCAAAGAAGTTTCACTTCCAACAGGACATTCTTTAAGTATATCCACTACTTCTGCATGGCTCAGGTTCTGTACATTCTGCTGGTTGATCTCAACAATGAGGTCACCTTCACACAAACCAGGACATCCCTGAATGTCTAGAATTTGCTTCACCCTCTGTCCTGTAGGACTGTCTGCTATAGTGAAGCCAAAGCCCTGGGCCCCTTTCACAATGGTTAAGGTCATGAGTTCAGCTTGGGTGGCCCCAGAAGAAGCCATTGATACATTATCATCATGGGCAGGTGGTGGGAATGTGCTATCAAGCTGACTATCTGCTGGAATGGAGTGCAAGGAGTGTGGTGGTCGATCTGTTACGTCTGGAACAGACTGAGAAGTCCTAGAAATGTATTCCAAATAAGTTTCATAGTTATGTCTTCCATTTACCACTACCGGAGGCCTCTCCATTACTGCAAGGGGTGGCACCATGCTGTTGGCAGGATCTTCAGGATCAAAGGGCAAAGGGTATCCACGACATAGCACCAAGTTGACACTCTGACCAATAGGAACAGACTGGAAGAGTTTGACTACATCTGCGTGAGTATGTCCAAGGACACAAACTTCATTAATATAGACAATGACATCACCTAGAAAGAGAAGAAAAAATAGAGACAACATGAGACAGCTTCAATTACTATATATGCAGTACAATTTTTTTAATGACATAGAACTTTACTAAAAAATAAAATAAATTAGATCAACATGCTGATTCAAACAGTGGAGACAAAAAAATTAAAGTTTGTCTGCCAGCAAATGTAATACAAATAGACAATGACAGCACTATTTCTTGTCTGCGGAAACTCACAGCTGGAGAATTAAGCTGGATCCAGACATACACCTTTTCTTAACCACCTTTCAGTGTAGTCCACAGATTACTTTTTTATAAGATACAATGGGATTTTATTTGGAAGATTGGTTATCAAGAAATACCATTGTTTGGTGAAGAGTAAAAGGGAGAAAAAAAGGAAATAGTAAGTACTTGTGGACTTAAGAAGCAATGAATAGGGATGCAAGACTGTGCATGCATGTGAATAAGGAAATACTTTTTGCATTGATCATGGTATTGACAGTTTCCTATTAAATGCCATTACTTGCCATCGGACATCAAGGACTACTGCAGTCATTTCCTATTCTAGGCATGAACTAAACTGTATCTTGCATATTATAGAGACGTTTAGTGGCATTTTGTCATAGCCACGATGGTTCAAGGACAATGACAGAACAAATTTTGTAGCTAGGAATAATAGCTTTTTATTGGAAAAATCTAAGAAAACGTCTGAAAATCAGTTTAATATTTCCAGCTAAACCAGTTGGTCAGATAAAAATAAAGATACTACCTTTACTTCCAAATCTTGTCTCATGTATAGTACAGAGCTACCAGTCAGAGCATATATGAAAGCAGAATACTTTAAGTCAACAAGCTATTTATGGGTTTCCATATTGCTCATGCCCCAACCAGCTTCTGTTGCTGAAAAGTTCAGAAATAAGTTCAAGTTCACAGAATCACTAGGTTGAAAAGGACCTTCAAGATCATGAAGTTCCTTCTTGTTGTTAGAATGGACCTATATATTTATAGCCATAAATAAATTTTTATGATGCTGTTAAAGGTCCATATTAAGATAAAAATGAGTAATCAGTACAAAGACTATTCAGAATAGTTTGATGACCCACGCTCATCTTCCACTTTAATAAAACAGTCTGCTTCTTTATATAAAAGTAGGAGGATGTTTGGTTAGAGAACTCCACACGTTAAAAGTATTTTTCTAAGTGAAGATCATCTTACTATCCTACCATTAATTAGGAAGAAGAAATCATTTATACAGACAACACTGTTAGGTGTCTACAAGGTACACAGTTCAATAATTGACCTAACATAACATAATTCTTTAATGGTATTTCAAAATTCAGCAATAAAATGAGAATGATTTAGGGAGGATGAGGTGGTTTGTGTGGAATTGCTTCTAGTGTATTTATGAAATTATGTCTTTGAAGTACTTCAATCAAAAGAGCTAATCAAGCAAACTGAGAGAAAACCAGCATCATCAAGATGCCAGTGCAAGGGCTGTTTCTATGTGACAACGAAAGGCAAAGGCTGCTTCTGTGTGAAAACGAAATGGTCAATTCCCACATGATCAGCCTGCCTAACAGCCTGACAGTAATTAATTGCATATGCACAAATTGTGATTCAGAGAAAGGTTTCTTCAGAGGGCATCTAGGGAAAAAGTGCTAAGAGAGTTTGCTTAAACGTTTATGAGTATTATTCGCAGAAACCTGAGGAGCTGCAAATACTGTCTTAAATGTGCATCATAAATAGATGTCAAACTATAAGTAAAAGCAGTAAGGTCACTTCGCAGGCAGTGCTGAAGGAACTCCAATGCTTCTGTCTCAAGCAGCTGAGAGTAAAACAGTTTTCAAAAGTCAAGATTTAAAAGAACGAACGAATGTACTGTACTAAATTATTGTGGCAATGACAGCAATTCATCGTGATTTGCTCATGCCCTGGTATAGAAAGGTCTTACCTGCATTCTCATCCCTGCCTTCAGCATTAGCAGTTAGGCTGACATTGCTCATAACGGGACTGATACTGTTGAACTGAGACCTCTTCAGTGCATGCTCCCGTTTCAGTAGCTCATGCCTTAATAATACCCTTGCAACTTTTTAATCCATGCAGTCTTTATTTCGCTGAGTGCTGGCAATGCAGATATGTGGTGGGAGGAGACCAATCTGTTTGTTCATGCTCTCTTGCAATACTTAAGCAGGGTGCAAGAGGAATGCGTTTATTGTGTTGGGCAAATAAATCATTGTCTGTTTTCACCCCTTCACTTTATACATTTGTACAGGATTAGCTATGATCTAAAACTTAAAACAATATGTTTTTCATAAATCAGAAAATCAGATAAACTAGTTGACATTACATAGGTCTCCAGTGAAAAGAAAGTATCTTGTGCACAAGGAGTGCAGTCAGGAAATATAGAGGCCACGTAGCCCTTTTCCCCAGTCACTAAACAAGAAAAATTGACCATTAAAAGGTCTTGGGTAAAAACTCCTTCAAATAATGACCCTGCATTATCCCTCACAACACAGCAGAAAATTCTTCAACATTTCCCGAATCAACATTTTTAAAGGTTTTGGGGGTTTCTGAGGTATGACATGAATAGCATTTCTAGGCACCCTCTGAAGTTCTAACTCACAGTTGAACTGTGCATTCAGATGCGGCTGAAGGTTAAGAGGGATGGGGAGAAAGGCATGAGTTACTAAGTTCAACTCAAAGAAATAGCTACAGTGGTGTTGAACTGGGAAGAAACAGAGTTTCACATCATGAGACATGGAGGAGTAATAAAAGGGGTTAATTTCAGAAATCCTTTAAATAAATTTCTGGACTGTAGGAGGTTCTCCAAATCTAACTCATTTTCCAGGCAGAGAGTTCCTCACTGCTGACACAGACAGAAGTACCCAGCATTTGGTAGGAACAGAGGTAAGTTAAGAACAATACAGAGCCTGTGCCATGATAATGCAAAGTTCAAAGCCTCTCTACTTTGGGAAAACCCCTTGAAAGGTTCCCGTGGTATCTTTTCTAACTGTTCTCTCCTGCTTCTTCTAATAATAATGGGTGCATATGGACAAACATAATAGCAATCCCCTTTATAATTCCTGGCTGATTTTCTGAGCAAGCCATAGTCTGCCTCCAGAAATCACAGTTTCACAGTGAGTGGGTATTTTGAAGTTATGCAGAACATTTATATTAAGCATCAAACTTCACTTGGCTTTTAGAATTAAACCTACTAAAGTGACTGGAGCTTGTTTACGGAATCACAGAATGGTTGAGGTTGGAAGGGATCTCTGGATATCAACTTCTCCAATCCCCCTGCTCAAGCAGGGTCACCTAGAACCACTTGCCCAGGATCATGTCCAGGTGGCTTTTGAATATCTCCAAGGAGAGAGACTCAACAACAGCTCTGGGCAACCTGTGCCAGTGCTTGGTCACCCTCACAGGGAGAAAGTGTTTTCTGATGTTCAGAGGGAACCTGCTGTGTTTCAGTTTGTGCCCGTTTCCTCTGGTCCTTTCGCTGGGCACCACTGGAAAGAGTCTGGCTCCGTCCTCTTTGCATCCTCCCTTCAGGTATTTACATACATTGGTAAGAGCCACCTCAGCCTTCTCTCCTCCAGGCTGAACATCTCTGCACTTTAGCATCCCCACTATGGGGTGCTCTCCACAGTTTCATCTTCCTCACTGGCCTGTAGGAACTCTGCACACACCCTACCAACCCTAACTTACTCGAGACTGTTTAGGGATGAGGGAGATCAGGAGTGCTGGTTTGTGGAGAAGACATCTGAATAGTACTCTCCAGATAAAGTGGCAGGTTTGATAGATACCCAGTAGAGTAGGCAATACATGTCCTACATCTCAAACATCTATACCATCACAGAACAGATTCTTCTGTCTGGCAACCAATGTCCAAATTCAGCATTGAGTCAAAGAATGTTAGAGAACACTGACAGCGACCAAATTTGTCAAACTGTGTTATAATTACCTCTGCTTTACTTAAGGCTCTTGCATTTAGCTGACAAATTTAGGAACACAGGTCTGGAGGGGACTTCCTGCATGGCCGAACCTACTCCACTGTTGTCAGGTACAGCACGCTATGTTACACTTGATGAAATTTGATGTCGTCTTCACAGAAATATTCATGAAGCCCCAGAATATTTCACTTCAACTAGCTTGTTCTGTTTATTGAAGTTTGCTGTTCATTACTTACTTTGTCATGTAATGTAAATGGAATCATTGCCTGAATGCTTGGTTAAAAGTTATGTTTTGTTATGAACATATTTCAAAGCAAAAAAAGAGATCTAAACTATCACTGTCTTTTGTTAGTTTAGTGACTGGTAAAGAAACTTATGAGCTTCAACATCTTCTAGTGACAGATTCTTACTTGCATTCCTCTCTACAATGACGTTACAGAGTCAAATCTGACACTCGGGATTTTTTGCTGACATTAATTCTACAAAAATATTTTTTTTCCATGCTTGAAGTGTTTGATCCAAACAGAGACTGTTTTATTGACATAACTCATTTCATTACAAATTATCCTAATGTCCCACGTAATGCTACCAGCACTATTTCCCTCTTTTCTGATGAACCTATATTGTTCAGTGACTCCAGTTATTGTTTCTGCTATGTTTTTATGACCCCTAGAATGTCTGTATACAAATCTTGCCCTAGTAGGTAAAATTCCTCCATTTTCTTACTCATGTTCGCACCATTTATATACAAACACTTTGCTTATTTCTTATTATTATAGCTTCTTGTTCACTTGGTTCCCTGGCTGGAATTTTTTATGGTACCTCAGTGAACTGAATTTCCTAATGGATTTGCCTTCTTCATATTATTTAGACTCCTTTAAACATTGAAGTCTGAATGCAGAGGAAAAAATGCGGATTAGACCTTCGTTGTTAATTTACCACCACATTCAAAGTCTAATAGAAATTTCTCCATTGCTTCTGATGGGTTTTGGATCAAGCTCTTATTATCTGTGTCCATGAGCTTAAAATACGACAGAATGCTGTGATTTGGTGGGGGGCAGAGACAGTTCTGCTACCCCCCTGCAGCCAGCACAAGCCAATAGCAATGGAGCTAAAACCAGCCCAACGTTTGGAGAGTCAAGCACCAGCTCTGCAAGACTCAGGCTGTATTTTTTTTTTCCTGCATTTATAGCCCAGGTAACTTCTATGAACTTCTCCAGCATTATTTATTCCTACTTGCATTTCTCAACCATATACTCTAAATTCTGCAAATGCTTCTGAACTAGCAATATGTGATTACTTTATTGTTGAAGCTTCCCCTTCACCTGCCCACCCACACTATCTACTGTCACTGCTCACTATTTCTGTCACTTAGCAGTGACCTTCTCTTCTCTTTCTGCAAAATGCTGCAACATTGCTGGCACCGTAGCATATTAATAATAAATTCAGAGGTGTGATAGCATGTTTCCAGTACTGAGATATGAAACATGGGGGTAATTTTAATAACAACGGCATGTGATTGATGGTTATGGCAGAGGTGAAGATTCTTTAGAAATGAGATATTTTTATATGTGCGTGTACAGTTACTAGTAACAGCACAGAGACCTAGTGCACGAGGGACCATTTAATTAAACAGTAGCAGCTATATTATATTCTGAAACTTGGAATCTCTGCTTCCTTCCACCTGCCATAGGTGTTAATCCAGTGTGTGAATAAAAAAATTTTGTTATGAATGGGTAGAGGCATTTCTTTGGATGTAAAACATTTCAAGAGGCTCTGTATAAACAGAAATTCTCTGTTTTCTTGTACTCTAACCTGCCACAGAACCTTGTAAAAGCAGTTTGGCTCTGGCTGCTAATATCTGCATGGCATGACTTTTATAGACAAAAGATAAAACCTAGGATCCTGCAGTTCATGTTAGCCTGATTTATCTTATTTTGAAAAATGTGGCCCTACGTTTTGTTGATACGCATTACATAATTACCCTTACATTTAAAATAAAAATGATTGAATTATAATAACTTATAAGGGAGATTTCAGTATAAGATGACATGCACAATAATACTGAAGTTCTTGAATATCCAATATAATACTGAAAAAATACTGCCAAGAAAATTCTAACTTATTTCTTTTAAAAAGGAACATTAAATTAACTATTAAAATGTATTAACAATGTAAACTGGGGAGAAGCATATGCATACAATAACCACAGCTACTGACTGGAATAGCTAAATATAAAATTGACCATTTTATTATTAGCTTTATAACAACTTTATCTGACAGATAGTACTGCGGCAGCCACAGTGAAATGAAAAGAGCTGCTGGGAGATGTAATGCTCAGCTGCCTCTGTGCTCAGAAATCATTTCAGGACCACTTGCTGGTACGTGAGAACACTGAACAGCCCAATAAAATACGTCTGTTCAGACTGGCACGGAAGAAGCATTTCCCAATCTTCACCTCGTACAGAAAGTTTTACCCATGCGCTGACAAACGCTGCAGATTGACAGGTCACCACTATCCACAGATCCTCCTTTCACTCGCTGGACTATGGGAACTGAGGTTCAGGGGAAAAAACAGGGTAACGGAAATTATTATTTGCTAAATTTGACAAAAAGTGAAATAAAAACGTATTTGTAGTCATTCAGGCACTCCAACTTGCATTAGATAGGCCTCAGTTTTCCTCTTCTCCTCTTAATGAAACCTGAGCAACAGTTGCAAATCAGCTGTTTGTCCCATTTGAAAGTCAGTAATTCCACAAATAATAATTGTAACTCAGGTTACATCTGTCCCCATCGTGGGAAGGATTGAGCACTCCGTCTCTGAACTTGGCTTCCTCTACAAGGGCCAACAGAACGATGTGACACAGACACGTGTCTGCAACTTTAGCCAAAAATCAGATCCGTTGAGTAAGCAGGTGCCATTTTTATACAATCAATTTTTTAGAACCCATTTTAATTCTACTGTGACCCAATGCACATGCCTAATTAAAAGCTGTCTATTCAAAATTTTTGTGCTTAACCAGCATGTATCATGTAATTACACCCAGGCAGATGTGGATTAGTAGAAGAAACTATTTACATTTTATTTGTATTTTGCATATAGTGGTAAAAGCTATTTAAATAGAGGCATTTAACTTTTTTGGGGGGAGAGGAATAAAATGCATTCCAAAAAAATCTAAAGACCTTGATTATTTGCTGATCCAGTAAACATGAAACATTGCAGACTAAAAATGAAAGTAAAGCAACAGCAAAAGAACACTTAAATGAATGCTGCACATAAAGTGCTAAAGAGCAGGCAAATTCTCTTCCTAGCTAGACAGTTTTTCACTTCTTCAACCATCTGAAAGCATAGCACGGATGTTAAAACTGCCACTTTACAAAAAAGTAATTATTTAAAAGATGATAAGTTGGGTGCAAGACTACATAAAACGAAAAAGGCCCCATTTTTAAGGCAGCCTTTTATTTACAGATTATGTAAGCCTGTTCTGCCTATGTTTTGCTTGCAGGAACTATTTGCACACCTTGAAATGCCTGGTGTGAATGAACTGCTTGACAAAGCGTCAGTGGATCTGAAGAGCAGGACAAAAACCGTGTGCCATCTTTGCATGGGATCACCGTGGAAGGCGTCACGGTGCGCAGAGGCTCACGTAGAAACGAAACCCTTTTTTTCTTCAGAAAAAGGAGGTCAAAATTTACAACATGTTGGCTTTTGGACGCACAATGTTTTATTTCTGTACGCGGAGCATCACAGTTATCCGGGTAGCGGCGCCCAGGAGGAGGGAAGTAGCCCAGCCAGCCTCCTGAAGGCATAAGGGTATGGCAGAGCACGACAGAAATGCCAAGCGGCCCCGTCCCCGCCTGGGAAGCCTGGCGATGGCAGTGGCATTGCCCACCGCGCACCTTCGCAGCTGCTAATTCTGGACATGAACTGCCGGGAAGGAAAGAGGGAGGTGAATGAGGTGAAGAACCAGAGGGAGCATTCACAAAGAGGTCGCGGCACAAAGACAAATGTCTTTATATGTTGAAGTAGAGATGCAACTTGGAATTTGTATTAACAGGCAGTCATGTTTTAGTTGTAAACTGAAATGGTTAGTAACGCTTTTTCCTTTCTTTGAGTAACGCTAGCAGCACGAGGACAAGCAATAACTAGTCACATACTAGATTAGTACTTAGATAAATTAACAACAGTTAGCTGGTCACTTAAAAAACATGTGCAAAGGCAGGTGAGTAGCATTAGTCTCCATTTTAAATCTATAGGGGTACAACTTGAAAGTTCATTTTGATTTTAGAGATGTTACAGTTTCTGAGGACATTTTCTGTAACTGAAGTGGGCATTACTACCAGAACTGGGGCAGTTTTATAACTCTGTTATCTATCTACTGAGACCATGGATTTCAACATTGTTTGATCAATACTCTCTTATTGTTGCTACGCTCACACATAGTGCCCATCCAGGTGCCTAACTTCAGCAGCTGACTCTCTGAGACTGGTACAAATCTGATTTCACTACCAGTCAGGTCACAAACTTAATTTAAAGCTCTGATTAAAAGCTTTGATTTGTGGATTTTTGTGTATTCATTGCTCAGGTCCATGTTCTGCAGACTGAGCTCAACGGGAGCTGCCAGCACCCAACACCTCTGAAAATCAGGGTGCTTGTTTCGGACCCAAACCATGAATGTGAAGCCAAACACCAGGCACCAAATCTGAAGGTGTTGCTATGATGTATTGTTTAGTAGGTTCAATCTATTATAATAATATGCATCCAAATGCTTCCCCTGAGAAATTTTTACAATTACTGTTGTCCCAGATGCTGCTATTAACACTATAAATTCACTCCCAAAATTTATGCTAAAGAATCTGATTCTGGCTGAACATCTTGTGTCCTTAATCCTGCCAGTTGTAACGAACTATGTGCTCATTCAGTGGCTTCATCCTAGCTATTAGGGCGTCTACTGTCTTGCCAAACCGGAAATCCAGAATATCTATATGTGTGTTCATATTTCTACATATATATAAATCCTCAGATCTTGCTGTAGCTTGAAAGCAGTCAGCTGGATTTACAAGGTCAGCACTTTCTAGAGATAGAGACAGATACTTCCAAAGAAGTCTGGATTACGACCGGTTAATGATTTTATGCAAAATTAAAGACAGGAAGTATTATATTTTTATCAAGCAGAATATACATGTATCAAAACAGTGAAATAATTTCCATTTAAATAACTGGATTTTTACTAATAGTCTGCTACATATAAATGTCCCAGTGCATTTAAAATGGAGTCATCTTTGATTACCAGTTCATTAACAAATACCTCATACAAATGTATAGCTAGTATATGAGTAATTTTCTACTTACGAGTTTTATCAAGGCTGTTCAACCTTTAGGTTGATACGTGTTTATCTTATGTATTAACTCTATTTTATCTTTTTTGATAGTAAAATCATCAACATAAAAGTTATCTCTACTCCAGAGAGCTTCTCACATCATTTCTATACCAAAAGGTCTACTCAATAGTTTTTCAGGCATGTATAAATATATTACTTGCTTTAAAATTGTATGGCAAAGAGAAATAACGGAGGTCCTTTTGGTTCTCTCAGGTTTTACTGTATTTTTCCAGGTTAATAGAGGGTAATGTATTATCAAACTGACCTTCCTTCCAAGCAAATGATACCTTAATATCTCTAGAGCCTCTTCCACTGCCAAGCACTCATTTTCAAGGACAATATATTTTTATTATTTGCAAAACAATTTAACACCTTCACCACTGAATAATTTATACTTTCTTTTCCAGCCCATTCCTGAATACTACACTGAGTCTAAACTACAAAATTCAGCTTGCATAATAATTTTTTGGTGAGATGAACGAGGTGAAATCATTACCAAAAGTCCCACCAAGCCCTTTCTTTAAGACTGCTTTATAACACATTGGAAACTCCAGCCTTATAACTGTTAGGCAAAGGTCACTCTTCACCCTTATAGCTGCATGGCTAAGAATCAAATTCTCCTTGTATGAGGGTTATCCAATCCCCCACCCGCTATTCTACCTCCTTGTATGCCTCATTCACCTTCTTTATTTTCTGTTTTGGTTTATAAGCTTTCTGAGAGGGAGACAAGGATTTGCAGTACTCTTGTGCATTTTGTAGCGCTGTGGAGTCACGGTTTCATTGTGACTTCATTTCCACTGCAGTAAATATTTGAACAATAACAGCAGCACGGCAGGGTAACTACTCTATCATTTTCCAGTGCAATGTCGGGGTTTAGCTTACTGCTTGGATCGTAACCCTTGCAACAAACTGAGCTGCGCCGTGGGTACATCCATTACTGCTTAGTAGGCAAATTGCAGATTTTACATATAAAGCGGCATTATGGTTGTGCATGACAACACACCATATCTTCCTTTTTAGAAAGGAATTAATTTTCTGGATGTTTGAATGTATTAATTTGTTAATTAGCTAATGAATAAAAGTAAATTAAAACGGGTTATTATGAATGACTGCGATCCTGTATCAGACTATGTGTTCAGACTGAAAAAGCAGTCTCACAGCAGGCCTGCCATCTCCCAATGTTCTCACTGTCAATCATCCCTGTAGTTAAAAAGCCCATCCCAAAATGATCATTATATCTATTTTTCCTTCAAAATGCTACAAGTTATTGTCATTTGCTTCGATACAATATTTCTACCCTGCTCCTGACAGAGCAGGTGGTACCATCACTCCTGAGAATGTGTTGCTTCCGTGCCCATCAAAAATTGAGAGCAAGTTGTGGTCTCCCACCCAGCTGGAGATAGTAGCCATAGTGACAGAAGGCAGTTAATGGAAAATTTCTCTCAAGCATATTTTATGCACAACCGACCCGTATTTGGTAAGCCTGTGAAAATGGTAGGAAATGGGACAACCCTTTCACAAACTTCCTTCTGAGAACCATCCTGCTGCATGAAGAAGAGCGTGAAGAACGGTACAAGTAAGATGCACGCAGGGATGCAGCGCATTAGGAGATAACTAAGGAGTAAAGGATGAGCATGTGTGCTGTGGGGTACAGAACAGAAGGAGCAGGAGGAATTTGGGATGTGAATGCCAGCAGCAGAGTGCTAGAGAAAGTGGAAAGGAAACTGATGTGTGCTGGGTGCTTTGCTCTTCCCTGTCTTTCAAAATATTCTAATCGGCTGCATGTGTAAGCCCTGTCCCGCTTCGGGCAGGCACAAAAAGCCTAGAGTGAATCCCGATCCAAAAATTAATGTTTTAAAAAAGGATGGCAATTGCTATTGAAACTGCTTTTGTTCTTTTTGCTTCTTATGACAGTTCAAGTATGAAATTATTAATTTTTCAGGCTTCTGTGCACACAATGTTCACATACAAGCCCCTCCAGAAAGCAATTTCCAGACAAAAAACACAGTAAGGTGTCAACTGTATTTGAGTGATTTTTACAAATAAAGTGAAATGACACAGTCATTAATTCCAATGGGGATTACAATCAGAAGAAACTCACTTAAGGTTAAACTAAAAACCCCCGAACAATCTTAGGTATAAAAATGAAAGCGGGAATCCCTGCCTGTTTTAATTCTTTCTGCATTTAGTACAATCAAGAAGATACAAGTTCATGGCAAGAAACCCCAAATTGTCTTTATGAATCGCTCAAATCAAACCTGGTGCTCCTGACACTAACAAGGGAGACATCACTATAAATGATATTGTCCTACCAGCAAAGTTAAGCATGGCTGGGTGAGTGAACTCAGTGTTTGTTTACGTAGTGTATTTTGATTTCATGGATTCTACAATGGATATAGCAGGGAGAATGTGTACTTGTTCGTAGGGCAATAAACGGATTTGTAAAATAGAACAAGCTTTTACAATGATTGAAAACAGTGTACTAAATGTTATAATTACAAAATATAATTATAGTATTATTTTTTCTTATTTTATACTAGTGGAAGTTTCCCGGTTACTATTTAGAAGAAGGAATCACAGCATTTCCAAACTGACACTCCTTTAGATTTTCTCAACAAGGAATCACAAAATTATTTAGCTTTGACAAATTTTACATATAAAGATGAACCAATCAATCAATGCATTTAATTTCTAGTGAACCTGGAATACTGTAAACTAGTACTGAAACATTGTCAAGACTGAATCTTCAGGGTTAATAAATACTGGAGTTATAGTTAAACACTGTGAAGAAACAAATTATGAAAAGTTTTATCATTTTATTTCTATTGAGAATGAAACTATCCAGTCTTCTCACCATAATTCCAAAAATATGTATATTATTATCCCACATGAGAAAACCATGGCAAAAACACTGCTAGCATTCTCATGGCAAGGAGTATTCTGATTAACTGGGGAGAGTGGAGGAGGTTTATGCAATGAGAAAGTCTGATACCGTGCTGTTAACGTCACTGTAGTACAATTACTAACACTACTTCTATACATTATTTAGTATGCTAAGGATAACTAATGCGAAACGCTTCTCAGCCTGCTTATATGCTGTTATATGATAAAGATCATAAAAAGAGAGGACACTAACTCTGGTATTTGTGGTAGCCATATCCATTTTCTTTCTCAGACTTCACTGTCCTCCAGTACTTATTGCAATGACCTGTGGATTCAATGCTGAATACCATCAAGTGCTCATAGTAGAACTCGTCTTAAATGTACATTCGGAAAAGAGAGGTATGCACTTTTTCACGTTTATTCAAACGGCTTCAGCTAGCTTCAAAAAGAGTAGTGATTTAGAAGGGAATCAACGGTCCATCCAGTCTAAAAACTGAAGAGTGTGTTTTGGATTCTGAGACAATCCTATATTTATATAACAGCAAGCCTAGAAGTTTCCCTGGTGCACTGTTGCTGGTAACCATAGCTGGCACATTTCTTCCAGCTGTGTTCGCTTGGGCTTGAAGGCACAAGACAGCCCTTACTCTGATAGAGCTGAGACCATCTGCCTCTATGTCCAGCTTTAGGCTGTTGCTATCAGAAAGAGCTCCAGAGCACCAGAGTTCTCCTGAAGCCAGGCTAGCACAAGAGTGCTGGGAATAACAGAACTGATAATGTAATTTAAGATTTAAGTGACATGGAAATAAGGAAAAAAGAAAATGCTAGCAGCAATGGAGGGATAAACCTTATGGTGTGGAGAAAGTGTAGGGTAAATCACTCTGATCTTGGTGGCTACTGTCTCACACGCTGGCCAGAAAAGTGGAAATGCACTTCTGTATTTGCACAGTCCTTGACTTAGGATTTGCATAATCTTACAATAAGCGTGTTCCCCAAACCTATTAATTACTGTGTCCTATCATTCCAAAAATGATACCATCATTAAAATGAGTAATGTCAAAGATGAGGTTTAGGTCCAATTGCAAGTCTTCTGCATGCACAGAGAAGAACTGTTTGCACATAACAGATGTGCTTCTCCTCCGCTGGAGTCTCGTCAGGTTCTGCTTTGGATTGTAATTAAATATTTTCTCAACTTGGTTCTTACCCACTCTCTACATTTCTTCTATTGAAGGATTCTCTCCCTCCCCCCAACTAAGAAAAGAACAAGTGTACTTGTCTGTATGGTTATTTTTGTGCAGTTAAAGGGAATGTGCAAAAGCAAGACTACTTAAGAAGACTGATAATATATTCTTCTTTTTCACTTGCATAAATAGAATTCATTTGGGAAGGACACTCTTGAGGCATAACAAAGATTTTGAATACCTAAGTAAGACCCAGATGTGCTCAGATACCAACAAGATGTGAAAGAGATTAAAAGCTGTCACGATTAAAAGAGAAATTAGTTACGTGAGCATTCTGCAATTTCCTCAAATCCCCCAGTCTCCAAATTAAAAAACAGATACGCTGCCTAATTCAAAGACAAAAATACGAGGTGTGCCTTCATCTAATGGCAAATTAATACTGTTACATCAAATTGCCTGAAATGTAAAGAATTGAAAGAAAAAGGAATAAAAATTCTGTGAGCTTAATGTGATTTCTCTCTTTTCCAACTAAATCGGGATTTAAAGAATATCTAATTCCATCACTGATAGCAATATAACAGTAAGGCTAGAGTGCATGAGAAATTTAAATTACTCTGAAGGAGTAGGTTCGATATATAGCCTGTTCCTAAAAACTGCTATTGCAAGATGCAAACAGAGGTCACAAAAGTCATGGTAGCCCATGTCATGTCTAAGATTTGGGAGAAGAACTTGCTGCCACTGCAAGAAAGAGTAAAAACCTTGCTGAGGGCTGTTGAAGCAGATGCAATGATCCTGTACAAGGTGTTATGCACCACTCTGCTGCTCAGCTGAGCAGGGCTGCCCTCATGGCATTTATAGGCAGGCTCTCAGGCACCGACTAAACACACTGACTTTCCCCGTCCAGTCCTCACTCAGAGAGGGATTGTTTCAAGTCTCTTTTCTGACATCTATTATATACCCAAAAAGAAAACTTTCAAATTTGGAAAATGACAGATTACAGGTTGCCTACATGCATTTGATGTGTTTGCATTGTGCAAACAGATATTGATACAGTCTTTATCGAGACAACGCTTTATACTTTATCCTTTGCTTTAAGGTCTTTGTTCCAGATCCTCCTTTTTCCTGCGCTTGGTCTGGCTCTTCACCTCAGCTGCATTCTAGTTATGTGTGTGAGTGAGACAGAGAGAGGGAGGTCTTGGTGGTGATTTCTGTGGCCAGTGCCACTCCTGCACTTAACTGGCAGAAGACCCAAATCAGAGAAAGCTTGGCTTTCTTTGTCAACCCAAGATAAAGGATGACACAGAAGTCATAGTGAAAGAAAATCGCCTCCTAATTCTCACACAGACATGCAAAATGAGGTAACATCTGCACGTGGATGTATTTCTACATGGGAAAGTCGAAATCCATATCCCTGGGACCAGGCTGATCACTGTAAAAGTGACTGCTACATGGCATGGAGCCTTTCAGTTTGTAAGAATATTTTATATTATGAAATAATATTATAGTTCCTCTACCTCCCCTAGTTCCTAGAAAAAACTGCGATTTTTTTCTGAGATGGTATCAATTTTGTATTTATATGTATATAAATATATATATTCACACATGCACATATATATTTTTATAGAGATAGACCTTCAGCACACCTACCCACAGATGTACACATATAAAAGCACTTCATCATGCACATTCAACATTTGCTAGTATTATAGGCAGTTTTATACAACTGTTTAACACTTTTAGATAAATCCAGATACCTGTAGTACATATCATGCACATACGATTGTTTTATAATGGATTACCTCTAAAAGACTGTGATTAGAAAAACTGTATATTTGGAAGTGTGACATAGAATTGGATGACTCAGGTGAAACTCTGGCTGAGATTATGCCTTTGAAAATGGTTGTTGCTGTAAAAAGATGCGGAGTGCTATGCGGCCTCGGGGAGCGCTGATGCTGGTATCACTGCTGGAGCTCCCGTAATGCTGCACCACCGTATCTATGCCTATATACACACTACAAACATACACATTGTTCACCAACTTTAAGAATATTCTTATCACTAGCAGTTTTGGTAAAGAGAAAGTTAAGATATAGCTTGTAAAAAGATGTTACACAAGGAACTATGTTTTTTTCTGAGAATTTTTTTCTAGGTTGGGGTCAGCTGGAAGAAATTACCACTTTGTGGCTATTTTGCTGGAATACTTAAATTAAAAAAACCTCTAAAAATTAGAAACATAATGGTTTTGTTACTTCACCTAATTTTCATATTATTTTCAATTTGTACTTTTTAAAAAAATGTTTGCCAACATTTTTGGAAAAATATTACCTGCAGTTGACTTGAAATTACACATATTATGCTCTAGCAAAGCAGAATTCATAATTCTTGTAGCAAATGAAATGTTTAAAATATCACAATCCTGCATTCAGAACTGAGCAGACTATCGAAAGATAGTGTTTACAACACCGCAGATTTTAAAATAAAAATCCGTAAGCTCAGCACTTTGGATGCAGCAGCATTTTTTACATGAACAATTGTTCAAGTACAATTCTTATTATTATCCCTATTTCCCAGAACAATTCAGCACTATTTTTTAAATAAGTGGGAACTGCACTAGAAACACTTGAATATCTTATATAATAGCCAACTGCATTTCCTTTTGATGCAATCAAGTTTGGCCTAAAAAATATACTCTGATATACAGAAAATAATTGGAACAAGACAGACTAGACAGATTGCCAAAAACAATCCACCGAAAGAACAGAAAGCTTCTTTGAATTCTGAGCAATGATGCTGCCATTCTAACCTGTCTGGAAAATGACCAGAGGTAAAACGATAGTAATTTTATGTGCTCTTGTCTCTGTTAGAACAACCCCCCTTAAAATAAAGCAACTTTCTAAAATGATATAAAGAGTATGAACAGGTAAATGTTGTAAATATTTTGGTACTATAGCGTTGCAAAATTTCATGTGGAATTTTACAGAGGAATCTATCCCCAAACGGACCTATTAATTAAACACGGTTAAATACATGGGTGATTTCTGGGGCCAGTGATGAGGTCCGATGGGAGGCAGTGTCCGTGCTGTGGCTGCATGCCTTCCTCTCCAGTTGCCTGACAACCTGCCTGAGCCCACCAGGCTGCCTGTGGTACATGGGCTTTTCTAGAAGTTTCAGTGGAAGAAAGTCAACTAGGCTCCATCAAACAAGATGAGGACCAAAAGCCCCAGCCAAGGCTCTGGCCAATATCAGGGGAATAATCCTAGTAACATGCTCGTGATTAATGCCACCTTGCACATCACAGAATCACAGAATCATTAAGGTTGGAAAAGACCTTTAAGATCATCAAGTCCAACCGTCAGCCCAACACCACCATGCCCACTAAACCATGTCCTGAACCGCCACATCTACATGTTTTTTGAACACTTCCAGTGATGGTGGCTCCGCCACCTCCCTGGGCAGCCTGTTGCAATGCCTGACCACTAAGACATCTAGTGTGTCTTTCATTTGCATACGATTGCAATGATGTTTCTATGAAACTATAACTGGCAGGTTCCCGTTACTACCTCAATTTCCTCTCTTTCCAGTTTCCCACCTCTTTCTGCTGCCTGTTTTCTCTGAATTGCCCCAATGCAAAACCACCAGTTTTCCTTGTGTGCTTTCAGTCCTTCGCCGTGTTACAGGCATCCCCAGCTCAGCCCCGCCAGCTTCTGCAGAGCTGATGGATTCGCAGGGTTCAAAGGTGTGATTTCAGGCTGATAATCATCAGCTGCTGATAGTCCTTGCTTATTGAGACTTGTTATTTTGTGTACATACAGGAAAAATAGAAAAGATCATGAATAACACAGCAGCAGCATAACCCAGCATGCTTCATGACTCACTGTCAGCCTATGAATAAATTCTCAAGGAATAGAGCTATCAAGAAAAGAAGAGTTGTCCAATATGATCTGACTTCTCCTCAGCTGTACACAAGTGATGCTCAGTATGGCAAATAAAGTCCCAGTAAATACTGTGTACAGCAATGCTGATTTTAATGCAGAAGAAATTAGTTGAAGAATTGTAATTTACTTTCCTTGGGAGCTGAAGAAGAAAACAATACATCAAAAGGAGTGAAAGTGTGAGCGTTTAAAAGATCTATACTCACACCACTGCTCTCAAACCTTTCTTGCAGAGCTCCTTTTCTTCTTTTCTTTAGTACCTTGCCCTCCCCTCTCCCACCTCCTTCTACACAAGCACACACATGCATATAAACACCCACTCTCCAGCCATCCCTGAGCATAAAATTGCTGTCTTTTCTCCCTGCCTCCCTGCAGAAGAAAAACAAGTTGTCACATCTTCAGCTCCAGCAAAAACTGGTCCAGTTTTCTCCCAGTCCTGCATCTGGCCTCTAGAGATGGGACCCTCTTCTCCCGCCCCAACCTGGTCACCATCTGAGACTGATGGCTGAGACCCAGCAAAGCATCTGAGATCCAGTCACCAAGGATTCGTCCGGCTCCCGTACACAGTCCTTGCTGACCCGGGCATGAGGGAGGAGCGGCGTT
>NW_010545686.1:0-48757 GCF_000687285.1 Phaethon lepturus
ACCAAACCAAAACAAAACAAAAAAAACCAAACCCAACACATAAAACCAAACGACCACAAAAAAGCCACACCATTTGCGGTGTGCAGAAATGATCATCAGCAGCAGCTGCGCAGGTGTAAGAAGTCGCTTTTACTTCTTCATGTTCCGCAGCTCTGACCCCCAACAAGCCAGGGCAAGCCTGGGAGAAAGGAGGGTTGTTCATAATCCCCTTTTATTTTCATCCTGCTGTGCCCAGCTGAGTTTCCTCCATTTCATGAGTTACGGCCTTTAGTTTCCCTCCGATAAAAGATGACATTTGAGTTCAAAAGCCCCACAAGGCTCTTGTGGTCCTGACGATGAAGAGAGGCGGAAGAAAAGGTGCAGACGGATCCACTTCAAACCTGTGGTGATTTGAGGACCCATGGCGAAAATGCAGGGAGCCATGTAGCGAATCAGGCAATAGCCGGGCAAAACTGGCCTTTCAGGCAACGCTGCAGGAACGAAAGAAGAAGAAAAAACACTTAAAGCATTTGAAGTGTAAAACTTAAACACGGGGCTTTCATTTTAAAATACCCTTTTTTTTCCTTGCTTTTAGCTAGTGACAGCGTATTCATTAGCAGCTCTCCTAGGTTCAACAGCCTTTAGATTTTATTGAGGACGGTACAAAGTTCCACACGGAGAATAAAAGCAGTAGCTACCACAAACTAAACCTGCAGTTGCCTATGTAAAGTCTGACCCGATCTTCCTAAAGGCAAGGAGTTGCCTTCCTGAATCTTAGAGCAATGGCACCAACAGGTCCAGCGCGGAGGCTTGGCGACGGTGCCGAAACCTGGCAAGCTGGCACCAGCACCGCACCGGGAGGTTGCTTGTCCCCAGCATTGTTCGTGGAGTCCTGCCTGGCTGAGGAAGGGTCTTTTTACCCAGAGAGCAAAAGAGAGAGTGAGAAAAAGAAGTAAGACTCATGCAGGTCCTCCTCCTTCACGTCAGCCGTGATGCTTGCCTGTGTTTCCATGCTGCATGCTGTGTGCACTAATTATTAGAGCTTTCAATTTGGGTGTTCATATATCCCTCTAGGCAGTGGGGGGCAAAGGCTCAGGACATGGTGGAAGGCCCCCCCTGGGTCTAGACATCAGCAAAAGGGGGCTAAGAATGGGCATGGACAGGTTTAGGTTTGGACCTTGTCATTTAATTGATGTTTTATACTTGAAAGGATGATGATGATGTGTGTTGGGGTAAAACTGAGACCTTTTGAAACCTGGTTCATGTTTTCCAAAGAACACATAGCAGAAATCTGTTTCTAGAACCTGTTAATTCTGCAAAAGGAGATCTGGCTAATTTTGTGGGAAAGCTACCCTCAGCCTCCCTGATCCCAAATTTGGGTTACTTACTGTACCTTACACCTTCCTGAAGCTCATCAGATCTGAGTGAGGTGGTCTAAGTAAGCATGTGGATTTCTGAGCTCTTAGGGAACACACCTTTAAGCAGAAACTTAATTTAGGCAGAGCTCTTTCTTCCTATCACTTTTGCTTTTCTTTCATTAAATCACAAATTATGCATAGAATGTAATTTTATCTCTGTCTGTCACCATGCAGGGCTCTGCCGGCTGGTACAGAAGTAAGCCAAAGCCCGTAGCTATCACTGAAGCTCAGTTCTACGCACAGAAGGAGTCCCATAAAAAAACATTTGATCAAGCAATCAACTATATCAGTGAGAAGTTTAGTGTCTGAAAATATATGCATCACAGCTGAAAATAGCATCTCTCCAAGATCTGTAAACTGAGAAAAAGAGACTGCTTACAGTGTCACTGCTAACACCTTCCAGGCAGAAGAACAGAGATTTTTGTCCTGTAGCTGCTCATTTTCGGCTTCAGTCAAAGCCTCAAGATCAGAAGAGACTTTTTTAAAATCTCATCTAGATTTCCCCTGCAAACTCAAGACACTGTGCTTTACACTGTGATGGGACTGCTATATTTTACAAGCCTAAAATCGAGCTTTTAAAGTCTTTAGTGGAAAGGACAACTGGACAGGGAAGTACCATGGTGAGGTATTGAGCTGCTCTGCTGGCTTCCATCCCAAACGGGGCAACACTTCCACACTGGGGGAGATACTTCTGTAAGCAGATTTGCACAGTTTATAAAAATCTTTAGGTCCTTGTAGTGGACAATGGTTTTTAATACTTATCTCTCTTGTCAGAACGAGTTTTATTGCAAAATATACTTTCACAAAAATTGAATTGTTTGTAATGACTTTACCTAACTTAAAAGGATAAAGGAGAGATCCAGTGAACATAGTGTATTTGGATTCTCAAAACGCTGTTGGCAAGGTTCCACACCAAAGGATATTAAAGATATAAAAATGTTAGGGGATCAGAGGAATTATTTCATGGAGTGAAAGCTAGTTACAGCATGGCAAGGGGTGGAATTTAGTGTTCGGCACAGAGAAGAGCCAGCAGTGGTGTCCTCCAGGGATCAGTACTGGAACCAATGACTGGCGAAAGGACTGAACAGTGAAATCTCTGTGTTTGCAATGGTACTGGACATTTTCAAGCCTGCAAACACCACACAGATAGCAAAAGTCACCTGAAGGACCTCACTAAACTGAGTGGGCAAAAAACTGGCAGATGGGCTTCGGTGCAGCCGAATATAACTTGCTGCCATAGGATGGATGTGACTGTAACAACAGGCTCAAAAAAGACAAATGTGCGACACCAGGTGTCGTGGTTTAGCCCCAGCCGGCAACTAAGCACCACGCAGCCGCTCGCTCACTCCCCCTCCCGCAGTGGGACGGGGAAGAGGACTGGGGAAAAAAAACTCGTGGGTTGAGATAAACATGGTTTAATAGGACAGAAAGAAAGAAGGGAACAACAATGATAATACCAACAAAGGAATGTACAAGAACAAGTGATGCCCAATACAGCAGTTGCTCACCACCCCGTGATCGACAGCCCGTCCCCGAGCAGCGATTTCCGCCCCCCGGCCAACTCCAGTTTATGTACTGGGCATGACGTCGTATGGTAGGGAATATCTCTTTGGCCAGCCTGGGTCAGCTGTCCCGGCTGTGTCCCCTCCCAGCTCCCCGTGCACCCCCAGCCTGCTCGCTGGCAGCCCAGCACGAGAAGCTGGACTGTCCTTGACTGCTCAGCAACAACCCAAAACATCAGCACGTTATCAACAGTTTCTCATCCCAAATCCAAAACACAGTCTCACACTAGCTTCTGTGAAGAAAACCAGCTCTATCCTGGCTGAAACCAGGACACCAGGTCAAAAGATGAATACTAAAGGACTAGGCAAGGGTGTACCCTCTAATATCCCCAATCCAACAGCTGTGGGTACTGAGGGAGTAAGCAGGGAATGAGCTGCAGAAAGTGGCCAGGCTCAGGTGCTCTCCTTACCTGGCCTCTCCTATTGCCAGGGATAGAGACACAGCATGGTGCTGGGTGGACCCAGCAGTGTGGTTTTTATGTTCCTACTTCGACAAAATTTCTGGTAGAAGAAAAACTAACAATTTCACCTGTCAGAATAGTTTACCTTGATAAAGAAAATTTTGACTTTGTCTTTTTTTTTTTCAGTTGTGATGTTATTGAGGAATTTAAATGCATGCTATATTCATTATTTTTTTGTCCTGTAACACTGCAATATATGATAAAATAATAAAAAGAAAAAGCAAAATATGACAACATTATAATAATTTTGCTATTTTTTAAGAAATATTTTGCTAGATCTGGTTCAGTTTTCCTCTTTGTAAAATTGAGTCCATACCAATTTTGGTATTTTGAATTTTCATCCTGAATCAGAATTGAAGCGTGTTTTGCAATATTGTAATTTTTGGTGGAATAGAAACATCAGTTTCCAGCCAGCCGTGGTGATTATTTCCTTTTCTCATGCTTGTCAGCCTCTTCTTCTCCCATTTTAGAAGACTTCACTGTTATGAGCTTACCAAATCTGCTCTAAGGAGACAGTTAAGGTCATTCTTAGGTGCATATAACATACAGCATGGGGGAGGGGGGTTGGTGCAGCATTACTAGAGATCACCCTTGTTCATTTTGCATCAAGGAACAAGATCTGCTGCTGCTGAAGTTAAAAGCAACCTTGGAAAGGAGTAACACCACCTGCCTGGTTGCTCATTCCCATTACCAGAGCCCCCGTCGCCTTGGGTGGCACCGGCACTGGTGTGGCAGCACCGTGACCCAGCGTTGCTGGGCCTTGCTCAGTCACGGGCAGGGGCAGGGACTAGGTAGGCAGCAGCAGGTAGGCAGCCACTTTGTCTCTGAACCATTTATGCCACTGCCTGCTTATGTCACCTTGAAGACTTCGTGACAACATCTCTCCACATGAGACAAAGACCAGCTGAGCTAGATGTCAGCCACAATGTGGATGATGAGGGCATTATATTGACTCAGTTTTGAGACTGGAACCTGACGTTCTCTGTGGTCCTGAAGCTAAGCCCCAGGAGAAAGTGTCAGGGAGGTGGTTTCTGTGCCTTGTAGCTGGTACTGTGGTTTGGGATTCTACACACTATTTTCCCTATTTCTGTTTAACTGTAGGAGCTGCTTCCCAGAAGGGATCTTGCCATACTGCCCCTCCCTATCCCTTTCTTCCCTTTTTTCTCACTGAAGTTCTTTTTTGAGTCTGGCAACTCGGTGATAATCATTCCTCCTCCTCAAAGCTCTGCACAGGAATCTGCCCATCTGATGGCGTGGGCAGGCATAGTTGGTGTACGGAACACAGCCGTCCTCTCTGTCTGTATTAATGAAATTCACTGAAAACCTTCCCACTAGCAATAAACCTCTGCTTCGCAGAAGATCCATAGCAAAATAAAAAGCCACTTTACTAGAGCTGCTGGAACTGGGACCCAGTCTGGAAAACTACCACTGATTTTCCAACTCAACTGGTCTTTGGGAGTTGCCCCCAGAGAAACCTGGCTGCTTGGCTTCAGAGCAGCTTCCCAAGTGCTAGGGTCAACTGTGGGTGTCTTGGGAGCTGGATCCCAATGGCCGCACGTAGTCATCCATATCATCAGCTGAGTGTGGTGATGCAGCAAACCACAGTGCGTGCTTCCAGAAGGCGTTGCTGCTGTGCTGGCCAGACAGACACGGGCTAGTATGGGACGTGCCAAACCTATCATCAGCTGCATTTGGGGTGAGTCACTCAGGGAGGTACACTCAAGTAACTGAGGTGTGGGCAGGATTTTGGTCATTGCATCATCTGCTTCTGACAGTGCTTCCCCCCACACAAAGGAATATACACTTTACATTTCTCTCTTTAAATACTTGTCTTGCTGTCTGCTGGTGCATGGGCTACAACTAACTACAGTTGTAAAAAGCCTGGTACCTTGATGAGACTGGCTCTGAGGGATGCGTCAGCCCAGGGCTCCCTCAGCTGCTGGAGCCTCTCACTATTGCCCTGATGGTCAGGCTCAGCAGAGCTGCCAGGGCATGAGGGAAATTGAATCGGGTTCTCATTCTCAAATACAGGAAAGGTGGAAGCAAATAACCCGAAAACTTACATGTCTGGGGACCGCGTTCCTGAGGTGAAGTAGTTCAGGGCTGAGCCTCCCACTGTGAAGGCAAGGAGATAGTCTTTTTAAGTGAGATCAGTGAAAACAATTCCCCTCTCTTCATTCTTCTGTGAAACCAGTAACTTGTTATGCAACCACAGACTAAAGTACAAACTCCTTGGGTTATAGCTTGTGTGTACTAGTACGCACTGAGGAGACCTGTGGGTACAGCTGGCGGTGGATTCCAAGCCCTGTGATACCATCATCTGAAATGCTTTGGGTAGCTGGCTTTGGCAGGGCAGTGGAGGAGCTGAATGGTTCATCTTTGTGCACAGAAGCTGGTGGATTGTTACCCCGAGGGAGGTGGCACAGTGGGTACGAGGTGCACATCTGCCCGAGGACCTTCAGCAGCAGCTGAGCCTGCAGGAGCAGTTGGAATTGGTGCTGGAAGCCTTACTGGGACATCCTTCCTTACAGAGAACCTTAGGAAGGGAAGGAGCTTGTTGACTGCATACAAAGCAGACAGGGAAAGGAGGCTGCTGGCGCTGCTGTATTCACTGTAAACAGCTTTGTCATAAGCTGCCATGAGCTGAACGCAAACCTACAAGATTAAAATCTCCAAAACCAATTACCACTTGCCCCTGTTGAGCCCCTTCTTCTGATTCATCACCACCTTGCAGCAGATCTCTAAAATGTGGGTTCACCTCATCACTTGGGGTCATCCCCTGGCAGCACAGCCAGCTATTGCAAGCCTGTGAAGGAAAATATTACCCTCCTCAGATCACGTTTTTGGAGGTAATGGCTCAGCAGTCAGAATTAAATCATCAAACACCAAGACAAGCCAAAGCAAAAGCAATAGATACTGGTGGGTGGTTTTGACCAACAGGCTAAGAGAAGACACATCAAGTTGATACTGCAAGTTTATTACAGTAATACAATAAAATTCAATTATTTTCACAGCTAATATGCCTATCAGGGTATGCATATATATTTTATTCCCAGCACATGTTACAAGCTTTTTATCTTTAATCATGCAGTGAGTAATGTACAAACACAATTATATGGAAGGTTTTTTTTTTCCCCCCTAAAAAAGAGAAACCAAAATTACAAAAGTATGGCTTTATAAGAAAGTCATATCATACAATGAACATTCATTTGTACTTGGGCATGGCAACATTCAGTCTTAATCAGTGAACAACAGCATCTGTCACTGTCATGCTGATCCCAAAAAAGCCAAGGGAACTGGGAACAGGGAAATGCCCATTAGTGTTAGAGAGATGGAAAATATATATGTATATACATTCAAAGTACAAAAGATGTAAAAACGTTTTCAGGGATTAAGCATCACATTTATTTATATGCTGAAGGCAGAGTTATGGAGCCTTGAAGAATATAAGTTCACAAACAGTTTCTGTTTTCCTTAGACCAAACATCGGGAGTGATGCCATTGACTTAAAAAGCGTTACTTCAGGTGTAAAGAGCTGTAACTGAGGTCAGAATCTGCCTGTCCTTCCTGCTAATGGTGCTGCAGAAGTAGACAGAAGCATAGGGTTAGGAAGTCATAGGTGGCTGAATTTTGCTGGCAGCCCAGAGAAAAGAAAGACAAAGATGCATGTTTAACACATTTTATTAAAAAAGAAAAGGATTTGATAATAAAACGTGGCTTCTATCACAAACCCTTCACTGGATGGCTGTGGCTGTTGGATACACCCATTTCAAGAGCAAAGCTATTGCCTTTTTACAAGGGATGAAAAAATGTCCTTACCTGTTAGCAGCACAGAGCTCGGGACACACACTTATCTCGTGAAAAGGCTGCTTTCTTAAGGCATTGATCACAGATGTGTACAAGGACTGTAAGTCAGTTATGAGTTTGACCAGGAGAGGGCAGACAGAGACACAGACACATGTGTGCACACATGGGCCCACACGTTTACACACACACGCACGCATGCACGCATGCCAAGTCACTTGCCGTGCTCCCTGAAGCGATACCAAAACTGGTCACACACATACACACACAACTCAGCCTGACGATGCTACTCCTCAAAATTTAAATTAAAAAGATGTAACCTGCAGAGCCAACCTGTGATCCAAAGATTAGCAAAGACTTTGCCCTCTCCCTTTTCTCTCTCATTTTTTTTTTCTCGCCCAAGTTCAGAAATAACAATCTTAGCTACACTTACTCAGTATGCACATATGCAAAATGTAAACGTCACTATACAGCACCTAGCACCCTTTTGGATTAACAAAGTCACTAACATATATGTCATGCAAGCATAGGGATTTTTCACGACTACAGACTGTCAGGTTGCCGGAAGTGTGGAAGATATTTTGAGTTTACTTTTGCTGATGACCTGGCTTGGAAAGAATGGAGGAAAAAAAAGTCAACACAGATGGGGCTGAGGTAGATTTGGCTGTATCTGATGTAATGTCACTGTACTGAGCCTGAAGACAAATGGGATCTCAAACTAACATGCAGGTCACCACAAGGTAAGCAAACCGGTTTAGGGAGAAGATTCCTCCACTCCAAAGGACATCCCAGCCCCATCCTGCACTTGTATCACTACAGGCGATGGAAAGAGTCATTGCCACAATGCTAATGGCCCTAAGCTTTGGCCCAGGAGGACCTCACATGCAGGTCAGATGGTAGCTCAGCAGCTGAGGGACAGCTGGTGCTTGATAGCTTGTTAAAATGGTCAGGAAAAGGAGGAATGAGAGGGCTGTGGAGTGTGAGAAGCTGCCTGTTGCACACTGGGCCAAGTACATCAGAGTCTGCGTGTTGGCCATCAGCTTTCTTCCAGGCTGTGGTAGCAGATGCAGACATGTCCCAGAATTTGTGTTTCTTGAGCAGTTGCCAAGAATCCATCTCCCATCCTCTGTCTGGGCTGGTGGATATGGGGTAGCCTCCTACATGGACACATGCATGCGCACAAGCATCCTGCTGCCTGCTACGAATCCGCCCATCAAGCCTGAAGTGCCTGAACCCTGACCTTTGCAATGATCCACAACTATTACAGTCAAAAAGAGATCCCCGCACCATTTTAGACCTGCTTGCTCCCAGGAGGTTGCTCTGGCGCTCCGGGTATAGCTCCCTGCCTTATTAGAAAGTGCTACCTCATTAATGCCAAGAATCCCTACCTGCCTCCTTTGATTTTTAAGTCGAACAGCCTTCCCCTCCCTCCTGTCTTTTCTGAAACTCTTTATAGCACTGAAACTCTCATGGTTTCGAGCCAGTGCAATAACAGCTGATGATTTCCCTTCCCTCCTTCCCTGGGATCTCTGCTCCCACGGCCTAATTACTATTCTAATAATATCCATCACCACCCTCCTCCGCCTCTCACCCACCGACATCCGGATAAGATACCGCATTGCTGCTGGGGCAAACCCAATCCTGCTCCTCAGGACTCCGGGGGTGCCACAGGGACCGTGCTCTGCCTCGTCGCTCTCATCAGCCTTGGGGAGCGAGTGCCTGCTTTGTCCTCTGCCTCCAGCTCCGGGCTGCTGGGGGCTGCCAGGGCTGGGGAGCCTGCGGGGCTTGGCAGAAGCAGCTCAGCCGCTGCTTATAATGCAAATGTGCCTTGGGCTCTGCTCTGCTTCCCAAGCTGTGACAGCCTCCGCCTGCTGCAGAGGCTGCCGAGCCGAGCAGCCTCTCTGCAAAACCCTCACCCAGGATTGACCCTGAATTTCTCCGCCACCGTTCATGCTCTCTTCTGTCGCACAAGGAGGAACAGACACAGATGGGGAAAGACATGCAAGTCTCCAGGGGCAGGGGTGGAAGGACACTGCAGCAGCAGGGATGTGGGATTTCAAAAGGAGGGTTAACCCCTTCGTAGCCTGCTTGCCACTTTTAGGGCTGGGATGACGTTTTCTCCACCTCACAAGCAAACCTGCATCTTCACCTAGCACTGCTCGGGTGGCACCGGCACCGAGGTGCTGCCACGGCATGCGGGAAGGGCTGTTCAGGGGGAGCATGCCGGTGTCTCCAAAAGCATGTTCCAGCTGGCTGTGCCCGGCACGTTGCACAGCCCTGCAGGAAATCTCCACCTCCCCAGTGTCCTGGCACGTGGGAGGTACCCCGCACACAGGGAAACCGAGAAGTGCTCCCAGTGCTGATGGGGAAATGGGTGCAGCTCCAGCAGAGCTGCCTCGGCACAGGCAGGGAATTAGCCAGATGAGCCATTTTTGCACGGAGCAATTATCCCATTTAGTGAGATGTGAATGCACATCCTTTCTCAGCCAGAGCCTTGCGAAAAGGGGTTTGTGCCCCACAGCTTTTGGCTCCAAATTTATTTAGAAATGAGTGATTTATTCACTGCTGTTCAGTACAGATCCGGGGGAAATGGGTTACACTACTTCAGCAGAGCAGAGGGTTGCGCTTACAAAGAGAGGAGAACATTGGCGTCCAAAACAAGGGATGTCCCCCAAAGCGAGTTGGGATCCTGCCACTCTCTGTTGGCGCTGGGCATGGCTGGGAGAGCAGGACCAGTGCCTTGAACAGACAGAGCTCTGCCTGGGCAGAGAGGCACAGAGCTCCCCAGAATGCAGGGCAGCCCCAGCCCTGCTTTCTGCAAACACACCCTGCCTGCAGTGCCCAGGGGAGTCAATGGGAACCTTCTGCATTTTCCAGGATCTGGACCCGGATCTGGACTCTGTCTGGACCCGGGTGGCAAAAATATTCTAGTTGATAACAAGTGACAACTTCTAACAGCAGAACATCATACCCCAGCTTAAGATAACTAGCAAATGCCGGTGGCTCTGAGACCCACGGGGAAATCAAGTTAGTGAGCTCTGTCTCTCGTGGGGATACATTCAGCCCCAAAACACAAGTCAAGGAGAAATAATGTCATGAAGGACAGCGCTTCCACTGGCCCTGCTCTGATTTCCATTTTTTTACTGGAAGAAGGGAAAATGGTTCCTTCCCCACTGCACAAGTCTGTAGAGGCATCAGGGCTGGGATTGCCTTTAACCCCCTCACTCCCAGGTAAAACTGGATGCTTTCTGTTAGCAGTCCTGCCGGTCTCTCTCCCCCACACCAGGAATGCACGCTCACTGCCCCTCTCTGAACTCATGCCCTCCACGCTGTCACCTGCTGAAAAGTAACTCAGTAGAGTCAGGTACCCTGCAGGGCTGCCTCTATGTCCCTGCAGCATCAGTCACGGTCTTTTTTGGTTATTACTAGATGATGCAGGATCGTTTTTAGAAAGGAAACCTGACGTTTGAACCCTGTTGGTATAGGATAGTATTTCACCCAGCTCTAGCAGAACACAGTCCCATAGTTACACCATTTGAAAATCCCACTGGGCACATAGTTCCTTTTTACCCAGGTACATTACACAGGATACAGTTATGGTATTGGGGATTCAGATACATTGATACCAGCTGACAACTAAGAAACCAAACATAACACAGTCTCAACTACAGTTAACCCTTCACATGCACAACAAAACAGAAAACAAGGAAGGCTTTTGCCTTTAAAAGTGCCGTGCCTGCAATCAATTAGAAAAGACATTTAAAACCTTGTCACAAAATACTGGATTTTCCAGCATAGCCTAACAGGTTAAGTACTAAAATCACACTAAAATGCAGAGGGTGGTGGATGACCAGCTCCCCTAAGTTGCCTTTGAAAATCCAAAACCCAGCGAATAAAGTCAAGGAAAAACATTTACCACATTTTTTGTTGGTAGCTTTTTGCCATAGGATGGTAAGGGCTTTAGTGCCTGAGGTATAGGTAGTTCCTGGATGCTTTTAGGGAAGTGGGAGGGGGGAAGAGTCTGGAGAATAGTTTGCATAGCTTGCAGATATAAAGAAGCAGGTGTGTTCCCCACCAGGCTGTTGAATTTGTCTTCCCCCAGCAAAGCTGTCCAGTGGTCTGGATGCTCCTGCAGAACTTTCCGCATCTTAAACTGTGGGTTGGGCATGAAGAGCAAGAGGTAGTCGAGGCAGAGCTTTTTCGATGCCACATTGACTTTGGAGTCCCACATCTGCTCCAGGATGACGTCCAGCGGTGTAAGCCCTTTACTGTCCTCTATCCTGGGAGAAGCTCCATTTCCGAGGAGGATGAGGACCGTCTCTGACCTCAGCAGTTCGCAGGCAAGGTGCAGGGGTGTTTTCCCATCTTCCAGATGAAAGCAGCCAGTCCTATTGATGTAGGAGCTCAAGCTTGGGAGCTTGTGTGCAATTTTGATGATCAGCCCCAAGATATCTCTCCTGTCATATGTGACCGCCATGGCCAAGTGAGGAGCAGAGGACGGGCAATAGCAGAAGTGTTCCCCAGGCACCTTGAGAGCCTCCTCTGGAAAATGAGACAGCAGATACTGAGCATAAGGCAGGTGGTTATGCACCACTGCATAGAGAAGGGCTTCTGAAGGTGAGTAGGTTCTTAGGCTGGCATTTTCCTCCCAGTAAAAATACTCCATAGTTCTCATGTCTTCTAGCATCCACACAGGCTTGTGATCTCTCACAGCCTGGTAGAACATATAGGATAAGAACTTGCAGTGCCTGCTCTGATCATCCTGCGGGCTGGCCTGGTTACTGGCCATGGCTCAGCAAATAAAGAGCAGCTCCACGTAAAATCACTCCAGACAGTAAGATCTGTGCACTTGGAATGCAGATCCCGATGCTGCTGCAACCTTCAGGCTGTCATTGCTGCCTGGACTGCACTAGCTGGAATGCATGGGCTGATCATCTCCACCCATTCATTGTTTTTCCCCTCACTGCAGTGGTTTTGTTTAGGTAAGCACAATCCCACAGGCTGAGTTAACCCATGCCATGCAAGCAGATGGTTAGTAAGTACATCCCGCTCTGCGCGTGGCACAGGTTACTGGAACACTGTCAGGCTGCGAGTGATTTTATGCACACACAGCTAGAGAGAAGAGAGGGAGAGACTAAAATTAGCTGGAGAGGTGAGGCGGCTTTCTGTCTGCATTTCGTGTCTAACCAAATCAGCTCATGCACTGCAGTAAGTGCAACAGCAATATTTGTCTATTTTTTGTGTCACACACACACACACACATTCATCATTATATAGTAAAAAATATGTAGCAGTGTAAAATGCTCCTCAGCTGATAATACGCATGATTATATGCTCGGGAAAACAAGGGGTTGGTAGCCATAGCATTAGGAAGGGATCCCTATTTTATAAATAATGGTATGGCTAGCCACTTAGCAGACACTGATGTTAATGGATTGTCTATAAGGCATTAACGATGTTTAAGATCCCAACATTAATCTCTGCAGAGAAAAAGAGTCGAATGGGACGTGGAGTAACCATGCCCAGAGCCATAAAGCATATCACTCGGTTTAAACACCTGCCTTTGTTCAGCAAGGAAATATCTGAAGTGCCTCTCTGTTGCACAGCAGGTACATAAACGAAAGGTTAATGGCCAAACACCACTGGTGGATGGAGAGCTTTGGTCTAAGCATTTCTCAGACGTCATGCCCCAGGATGGGGGTCAGAGCTAGTTGCAATGAGGGGAAGTGGGATAAGCAATCAGACTTGTGGAGCGCCCTGATAAAACACAGAGGACCAAGGCCTACAGGCTTGAGGGGGTAGTGCCTGTTGGATGAGGCAGAAGGACCTGACCAAAATTAAATTCACAGAAAAGAAATGAACTAAGCACCCTTCATGGCAACTTGTGTTTAAGGAAGGAGGGTTTCCATCCATCTTATACATCAACAGATTTCAGTAAGATGGTATCTCACCATCTTGATAGGAAAACAGGGAAAATACACCAAATCTAGAATTCTTTTAACAAGAAAACAAACATATATTCAATATATTCAAAGTAGAGAGTATTCAAGTATCAAATCTGAACATCTCCAAATGGTGTCTGAGGGGTCATCCAACGAGAAAACCAAAGCCACTCACAAAACTGTGCCTAGATCTAGCACATCTTCCAAAGGTCTGGATATTCAAGTCCATAGCCCAAATATTTCATTTTATGGCCAGTTTTCATACAGTTGGAATAAACACGTATCAGTCCAGTTTTCACCCATCATTACTATGGTTATGCATGGAAATGCTGCTACATAGTTATTTGCACGTGGTATTACCTGTCCTGTACCCACGGATGGGACTAGGCACTGAAACAGGAATTGTTGTGTCTTTGCCCAGGGTTTATAGCTGTTAAGCAACCCTCCTCTGCTACAGGTGTTTCAATAAGATTCCCCAGGGAATTGGTCATAGCACCAAGCCTGTCAGAGTTCAAGGAGCATTTGGACAATGCTGTTAGTCCTATGGTTTAGTTTCAGGTACTCCTGCAAGGAACGGGGAGTCGAACTTGTTAATCCTTATGGGTCCCTTCCAGCTTGAGATATTCTAGGACTCTGATAAACTGAGAGTACATCGATACAGGGAAGTAGTGCTTCGTACACTGAGAGGGGAATTGCATTGGCTGTAGGGGTCTTCTGTAGGGGTTCAGCAAGCAGACACTCTCACAGGACATTATGGCTTAGTGTTTCAGTAGCAGGTAGCCTCATGCTATTATCACTTGCAGCTTAATCCATGGCATATTGACCCAAGCACAGGCAGGCCCACAGTCATCTTCTCTGATGTTAAATCTATCACCAATGGCAATCATCTTGACCAAAGTTGTTCTGCCACTGCTACAGCAGGGTGATCACCAAGCAGAGACACTTTCGCAGTGCCTCCTGTCCCCCTGCTGTGCAGTCACTGCTGGGCAGTCATTTCGCAATGAAATGAAAATTAATTTCTGCATTTCAGCTGCTGTGGGCTGTGGCATATAGCAGACCTGGATCTTTTGCCTTCCTTTCCTTGGCCATCCAGCCCCCGGGAGATGAAGCCTGGGCTGTGTATTCCCCTTCCTGGTGACTGCGAGCTCATGGGCTCACTTAGACCAGAAATTTGACCATGTTTTTTTGGAGATTGAAGAGGAATAAATTGGCACTGACTCTGTTTTGCTGACCAAGTTGACCCCAAGGCTGCAGGGCAGCTAGACTGGGACCAGGGATGGTGCAGGAGTCTTCAGCCAGGAGAGCAGAAATGAGGAAGCAAGACCCTTTCAGGGACAGCCCTCAGTCACAGAGGGGTGGCTGCAACATCAAACCCAAAGTGTACAGAGACACATAAAAGTCAAGACAAAAATGTTCTGCAAATATCTCCATGGAAGAGGGAAGCTGAAATCCCAGAATCAGAAATGCCACCAGGCTTAGAGCAATCACCTCTACACCACAGGCCCAGGATGCCTGGGATGTGAAAACCCCTGCGATTACAGGCTACCTTGCAATTACAAGTTACACAGTAATTCTGCCCAGGAATCCCAGCACAAAACTAGGGGAGTCCTTCACATGGTTTGCTCATTTCTGTGTGGTGTTAAATGGCACAGGTCTCTGTTGTGCCAGAGTACTGTCCTGCCGTGCTGGCTCCTGTCCTTGGACTGTTTTGTTCTTTCCAGGAGTTTAGAAAAGCTGGAGCTGAGGGCACATGTTTCATGGCAGTACATCTCTTCTGAATTTTATTACAAACATAATGCATCTGTAAAACATTATAGATCCATTAGAAATTTAAGACATTAACATGGGGAACTGGAAGATTAGGAGTTTGGGAGTTTCTGTTTATTTCTTTGAATTTTGACCTGTGGCTAAAAATAATGTATCCTAACTCATAAGGTATTTGTTGTGGCTTCTCTCTTGGCCAAAGTGCAGGTTAGAAGGTGAGCAGAATCAGTTTTTACTCACAGAGGGAGTGTCCAAGGGAGCAGGAACAGTTTTGAAGGATGAAACTGAAAAAAAAAAAAAGTTTATTTTACCCAAAACACCATTTACCATTTCAGTTGAGACCAAGCAGCTCTTTAGACCTTTCCCAGGCAGATGCATTTTTCACATTTTCATGGTGATTTCAGCTCATAAAGTTATTTGGTTATTGGGAGCCTGTGAGAAATATAGTGTGTTTCTGAGTTATTTGGGAACCTTATTACAGTGTTATGCCCAAAATATTTTTTCCTGGGCAAAAGGGAAACCTACCTTATATAAAAAGACAAGAATTTATTGGTAGTATAACTGAAATCTTAGCACTCTAACCAAAATTCATTATTAGTCCTGGTCTAATTATCACAGAAAAAAACCCCAAATGCCTACGCAGAAAAAGTTTCAACAACAACAACAACAATAATAATAATAATAGTAATAATAATAATAGTTGTTGTTGTTACGCACACACTTCTTAACTTTTACCCCTATTCCTGATGTTATGTTCCCCCTGCCCTTGCTCATCTGGGTCCTAAGGTTGGTGGTTTCATTCTGGTGGGGGTGTTACAGGGAATCGTCAGCATCTGGAGTCCTTCAGTGGGAGGAATGTGAGGTCGATGGTGACGGTTTCTTCTTCCTCACTCTACAATTTTCTGAGGGTCATTTTTATTATTGTTAACATGCTTTTACACCTTGTTTTTTCTTCATTGGACTGAAACCCCATTTCACATCCCGATTTACTACATATGGTGACTATATTCATGTAAGATACTATTTCTTTGTCCTCTTTGCTTACCCCTAAAACCATTCTTGCCCTGGTCCTTATCTGCATTTCTTTAACCAACCATAGGTGAGTCATTTGAAGCTGTGAGGTCTCCAGAATCAAGCCTGTGCCCAATCTCTTACCATCCCATGCCTGTACTCCTCTGCACCACATCCTGTGCTTCCACTTCTCAAGGCCTCTGATGTCATACCAGGCCTATGATTTAACTCTATTAACATTAGCATATTAAGTTGGAGTTGTGAGCATGGTGCACAGAATAGCTACTTCTTACTGCTATTTGTATAAAACTATGGTTGTACCATACAGTGCTAATCAAAGTAAAACAAATCAGCCATAGCCACCTGATCAGAAGGGAAAAAAAAAAAAAGCTCTTACAGCTAAGCCAAATTTAAACAAAGCAGCAGGGAGGTCAATAAAAGTCCAGGCAAAGCAAGCCTGACAAGCCTGAGAACTGAGACTTTGCAAACTCAGTACAAAACCTGTGGCCTGTTACTAGCAATGGCCATACTGCACTGCAGGGATAGAGGGTTTCAATAGATCCTGTTTCTGGAATAAACTGAAGCAGAAAGGCTTTGCAAATTGCATACTACTGAGAACGTGGCTTAGGCTTATCATCCTTTGTGTGTCATGTCCTCCTCTTGCCACTCTGTGTAAAGACACAGGGAGCAATGAGGAGCACTGTGGGGTCAAGGGTGGATGAAGATACCTTCTGGAAACAGAGAAAAATAACAGCAGCTTTTAGTGGCTGAGACTGCGGATGAATCGCTTATTTGCCTGGGACTGGGGCTTTCATGTTTGTCATTTCACTGGCTGATGGGATTGACACATTCCCTTACTTTAAGGGAGGAGCAGGCATGCCACAGGCCACAGCGGTCTACTGGCTAATTTGAGCTGAGCTCAACTCCTTCCCGCCAAGTTTTTGCCTGGGCGCACACATGAAAAACTTCAAAGAACAAGCCGCTTGGGAAACAGAAGAACAAAAGGCTTTGGAGAAGATTTGGACCATCTCCAGCATCCTTCATCTGTCAAAAACTGCAATGAGATGTTTCTTGCTCCCTTTCTACCTTTCATCAGTGATCTTTATTGGCATCTGTTTGCAGGACACAACTGATGCCAGTTCCTCTAGGCGCTTGGCACAGGAGGGGCACAGGATGTCTAGGCAGGACACACAAAGAAGTAAAGCCATTGCCGCGTACCAGGTGCCCGAGCACAAAGCAAGAGTTACAGAAACCTGATCTCTTGATTCAGAGGCATGCTGTTTTTCAGTAACCTGTCTGCTGGTCTTCTTCCTCTCCTTGGGAAAAAAAACCCCTGATCTGTAGGTGGTGGATGGTATCACTTCAGCCACGGTGAGCCTCTAGCAAAGCTCACTGTGTCCTGCTTTCCACAGCCAGCCCAGACTGCATGGTGCAGCTCACGGGCACACTGTGTGGTGAGTTAGCACCCTTGCGCAGAGCCCCACCGCGCCTCTCTGGTTTCTTCATGCTCTTAATGCTGTGCTTGGGGAAAGAGTGATAGACTCAGATGGTGGCAAGGGTGGATCCCAACTCAGAGATGCAGTGAAAAACAGTGTGACTTAAAACACCTGATAAAATCAAGGTCAAAGACTGCAGGTGTTGGATAGGAAAGAAAATGCCCTGTTACTAAGAAAATGGTGGGCAGCTTACCTATGTCAAGAAACTGGCATAGTATAGCTAACACAGAAGTCTGGTTTTATGAAGCACGAAAGGTTTCTTTTATCCTGCTACACACTTACCAGCTCTAATTCATCCAGCTGACTAAACGAGGCTTTGAGATCATGGAAAAATCTACAGACTGACCTGCCCTGAATTGCAGAATATTTCACTTCTGCTTGCAGAATTCAAACAGTGAATGAAACAACCTCTGACTATATGGCTGGAGGCTGGAAATTAAAATAAGCAGAGCTTTACCAGTTTGGAAAGCATTTGAATTACATGTAATGGGACCAGCTGATGTGCTGTATGCAGAATAAATCAATCTCCAGATGGTTATTTACCTGCAGAAATTTAGAAGTGAAACATAACTACCTAAAATGCAACAGTCTTATGGAATATATGTAAAAAAAAGTCATCTAGAAAAACATGGAAGACGTCCAGATTATGTCCATGCTGCCGGTTGAGCACTGCTGTAATGCAGACATATGTCCTGTTCATACTGCTACACTAAATGCTTACCTGCACGTTGTACCAAGATCTGGAGCACTCACAACAGGCAGGGGAGCCTGGGCAACACCGTGTTTTCCTGAAGGCTCTTGTTCATCCAGCTTCTGAAGGACTTAGCCTGCTACGTCCAAATGTCACCTAGTGCTCCACTTCCCAAGTGTAATGAGTCTCAGATCTACCACAGCAAACCGCAAACAGCATGGGCAGAAAATACACAAATCAAGGGGGCTGAGTGTGCCCCCGCCTGTTCCTTTGTCCACTCCTAAGCTCAGTGTATAGACAGAGCCCTTGATGTAGGAAATGCTCCCAGCATATATGGGAGGGGCTGCCTTTTAGAAGTAACACCACAGTGTGGTGGCCACCAAAAGCATAGGTCGATGCAACATGAGCACTGAGAGAGCAACGCCAGATGATGAATTGCCTTGCAATGCACTTATGGTGAAGTGGAGCCTGCTGCAAATGTGACAGCATCTCCACAAACTGTGAAAGATGGAAGGTGTAAGACTGAAGATGGATTTTGACACAGAGTCTTCTGTATCCAGTTTCACAGGACAATTTAGGTAAATCTGCAGTTTTCTTCTGCTTCCAGTGGGGTACTTAAGGGAAATCCCTGGCATTATAACATTGTGGTTGCCTAGTGCTAACACTTTATGTTACATCCTCTTTGTCTGGGAAGGAGTAGCTGAGGGAGATGCAGATAGCAAAGCATGAAGTGTGATTGGGGTTAGCAAAGTTGTGAACGGCCCCTCACAGCAATTATCAGGAATTTTTAAGAGCATTTCTTGAGTTATTATGAATACTTGTTCCTTCAATCCATCTTCTTGCTTTAAGGAACAGAAGTTTTAAAATGCGTTTGAGTCTTTCCCAAAGCAGTTTCCCTCCTAAGTCTGAGCATGAGGAACGCTGCAGGAAGCAGGCGTTGGGGTCTGAACAAGCCTGAGCAAGGGGGACGGTTGCTGAGGTCTGAAGCTGGACTGGGCTTAGGACAAAGAGTGAGCTGGGCCAGGAGATGGGTCACGAGCAGGACCCAAGTGAGGTGGCAGAATTGAAGAGTGAACTTTCTCAGAGTGCTGGAGAAGACACAGAGCAATGAGGTGCAACTAGTAGCATCCTTCTGCCTGTGTTCTGAACGGGGCTCACAGGGCCCAAATCAGCTATTTGCCTTATTGAACTCTGTTTTCAGGGAAACTGCTTGTGGGCAGCTGGTGGGATTGCCAGAGCCTGGGGACTGTCAGGTGCTGCAGGGTGGTCAGGGCAGAATCCCTACTGCCATGAATCAAATGCTTTTCCTTTGTCAGCTCCCAGGGAGGGATTGCCCATTTCTAAAGGCAGGCACTCAGTAAACATTGGAATAACTCAAAAGGAAGGATAAAGATGTTTCTAACTCTCAGTGAATGTCACACAACTCTTCAAATACAGGTTAGATCAAGTAGTATGCTTGTGTCTGGAGGATGAGATGTCAGCTCAGTTTAATCAGCTATGAAAACAACAAGGCTTATTTTATTCCATTTTTTGAAAATGCTTTTGAGACCTGATTGCACAGAGCCTGCATGCCAACAATCCTGGTGTCTCCCATTTCTGTGAGCTCATTTGTTTCAGTTCCCAACTCTTGTCCTAATTCGAGGCTACACCTCTCAAAGACAATACATAAATAGACGGATTATCCTGCCTCTTCCAGAAAGTAACCTGTCAGCTGAGCTCTGTTTAAAGAACAAAAAGCCCTTGCAGACAGTCTGTGCCTACAGATACATTGAACCAGATGCTGTTTTTCCAGTGAATGGCTGGAACTGTGAGAGAGTCTTCTACTGTTGGACATTTTCCTTCCTCGTGATGATTACAGGTATCAGTGCCCTGTTTCACCATACCTCTATGTGAATGTCAAGGCTGACAACTACTGAGAAAGCATTCAGGAAGGCATGAATACATTTAGTTTACAAAACTGATCAAAAGCAATGCTTTTTTACACAGCTTATAATTAACCTGGGGAATTCAGTGCTACACAATATCCACGAGGCTAAATGCTTTATAGTCTCCAAAGTAAGATTTTTTTTCCCGTAAATATGAAGGTCTTTCTTTGTTCTGTGCATATGCAGCAGCTGACACTACACCAAAACTGCAACTCCAAGGCCCTACCACCATGTAGATGGAGCAAGTAAATAAAAAACTATAGCAGTGCCATTCCTAACACAATGATGACAAATTTGTCTGAACCTTCTTAGTAGTTCTAGTGCTGTATTGGTATGCGAACAAGAGCTTGTCAGAAAGTTAAGGTCAGTGTATTTTTGTGTGGGAAATGCCAGTGCTCATGGGACTGAGACGCTTTGCAGAGTGTATTGGTTTCATTGCATCTTTTGACACAACTCGTGGTCCAAAAAGGGATTAACATATTTTTTAAATTATTTTTATGGAATTCATTACAAAAGAAAAATCCAAGTTGTGAGCAGCTCTGCTAAACCCTACAGTTTCCAAGTCATAATCCCATAATTAACTGCTGGAGGTTACTGAAAACTACCTTCAGCCTTAGTATTATTACAAAATTATTTGTTAGGGGACTTTTTGCAGTGTCTTCTGAGGCCTCAGAGACTGAGAGAGACTTCAAAGTTAATTTAGTCATCGAGAGTGACAGTTCCTAGGCCCTGCATTTCATTGTCTCATAGACAATATACTTCAGAGCCAAAGACAACCACTACGTTCTCCGCAGTTTCCAGTGGGTTCTTCTGCAATGGGCTTTTAATCTGGGATAAGCGCGCAGTCCTATCAACAATAAGCACTTCAGAAATACTTGAGAATTGTATTTGTCCAAGTAAGATTCTTCTGGACTTTATTATCTCTAATGCTTTGTTCAAAGAATTGTATTGGAATAGTGGATTCCCTGAACAGGGCACTTGGGATGACTCAGCCAGTGACAAATTGCTTCTGCTACGACATATAATGAGTTCAGAGCCTGCTAACCTGCAGCTGGTCATCTGTTTCCTTCTTCTTTACTGTTTAATGTATACGTGAAGTTGGTCTGTGAGAAGTTGCTCAATAGCAGATGGATTACTAGCAAAATTAAAGCAGGAAATTCCGTAAGGCTGCTTAAAGGAGAAGCATTTTGATGCTTCAGAAATGCTTTGTGCAGGGTGGTTTCCCATTAAGTCCATTGAGGTACGGTGTTTGCCTGGACTGTGAACTTTCTGTGGGAGCGCTGCCTCAGTGCTCATTCATCAGCACCCAGGAAAATATTATCCTGGACATCCTCTGAGCTGTCTGACAATACAAATACTATAAATATCAGAAACCCTGAAATAGCTGTTAGTGCATAACAGCCTTTAGGGATATCTCAGCTAACAGCTGTTGAATTGAACACTAAAGGAGAATTTAAAGATCTTCAGAGTCAAAGCCACCCTTCCACTGACTGAACTTGATGATCTTAAAGGTCTTTTCCAACCTAAATGATTCTATGAAGCCTCTGGCTCATATATCTCGTTGATTCAGGACAGAAAAGTAAATTCTATTTGTGCCTTATTAAACATACTGAAATATTAATCAATAATGCCCCAAAGGATGTTGAATTGCTTCAGCTTACTGCAGGATTTAAGTTAATCACTGCTATATGCTGTTTAAAAAGAGTCTTCTGCCCATCATGAGCAGAACTATGTCCTTTTGATAAAGTTCATAACCAGTGATAAGGAAAGAACTTTTACTACAAAGTAACCAAGGCAACAGGCAGAAAAAAATCATCTCAATTTTCAGATCTTCGCTGGAATTTAGAAGGATGGCTTACATTTTCAATATACATGTCAGTTGGATGCTGTTTTTCTTGTCTCCTTTTTTGTTGTTTTTAGGTGTAAACCTAGGAGGTGGAAGCTCTTTCCCTCCATAAAATGGAGCCTGCACAAACTCATGTTTACTGTCACCTTTCTGGGTGATTCATGCCAGACTGCCTTTGCAAACACTCATTCAAGATCTCAACAACAAGATACTGAAATTAAACCAAAACATCAGTGTGGCCCTCTTTTCTTAATGGGATATAAGATAATTTGCAGAAGGAGAGATACACCACTGGCAGCAAAATTCCTCTGGGTACCACCCTAATAATAATGCCGGCTAATGAGGGGCCATGGCCTATATTCACCTTCTGAGACTGCAAGCTCCCCTTTGCTCAGCAGTACATGCTGCAGTTAACATGTGCATTGCACACTGGACGTGGTTTCTCCCGTCTCCCTCCTTGTCTCAGGCTTTGCATTTCTGCACCAAGCCGTAGTCAGTGAATCAAAAATGCAGGCTTTGGGTGGCCAGGAGTTAGTCTGGGGAGATGCTGCTGTCCCTGGCATCATGGATGGTGGTGAAACCTCAGCAGATACCTGAGGTGGCCCTCCCTTTGCTTTGCCTGGCAGTGATGTTGACAATGACTGACTATTCACAGGGGGCTGCCATCTTTAAATGCAGCATCTAGTGCCATGTGAGATGGGCTAAGGATCCGAGACACCTACACAGAGCTGCTAGAAGGACCTGCCAAAGCTCCTCACCTTTCCACAAAAGTAGCTGGAGGCCAGGGAATATAACTTGGAGCTTCTGACAGTACCAATGTTAGACACCTGATGTGGCTTCACAGGCTTCAGTAGCGACCCTGTGTGACATGAGTGGGGACTCCTCCCTCATCTTAGAGCTGTTGCTTCAGGGGGTGTGGGTGGCACTGTGCTGTGCACACACCTCACCTTCTGAAGTTCAGCTCAGCTGTGGGCACGCTGAAGACCTTGACTGTTTGTTCAAAGCTACTGAAGACTTCAGTGTGAAGACTGGAACGTTTTTATGGAAATCGTTCTCCTCTGAAGAGCTCCACAAAAGCCTCTGGTGAGGTCTGACCCTAGCAGGGCTGAAGAACAGTCAGGGTTTCTATTATGGCCTCTCTGTGGTCTTTTTACCTTTAAGGCTGCTGTGGAGCCCAAGGATCTAGCACAACCCTGCCATGCCAAGTCCCAAGGACAGTCCATGGGCTCACAGACTGGCTTGTTCCCTGAGCTCCAGAGCACTTGGGAACCAGGCAGTAAGGGCCGCAGCCAGCCTGCACTCCTGCTGCCCCACAGCTCGGTCATGCAGGTGACAGCAGAGCTGGGACTCCACGTTCTTCCAGCGGCCTGGCTAAACACCAGCTGCAGCTAGGGATCTCCAACAGTCTTGATGTTGGCAAGATGAAATGTTGTTCATCTCTAAAAGATATCTGAATTCAGTGATTTAGATCTTGATCTGGGGTCTGAAAATATCCTGAAAATAGAATAATCTCTGTGAAACAGAAATTCATTCTCCCAGCCAGCTCTAGTTGTCAGGACTCACTCCTAAAAATGAGGCCATCTATCATGGCATCAAACTTTAGACAGGCATCTAACTTTAACCCAGATTTGAAACTGTTGGCTTGGAGACTTGAAACTAAAATCCCAGCAACACCCCAACTGTTCTCAGGCTTACACTGAGGGGCCGCATCTGCTCGAAGTAAAAAATTTGAATTTACATGAGTCACACATTGACTCATTCTATGTAAAGACACTGTAAAAGCAATGCCAAAAAAAATGCTGTCTGTGTGCCAGCAATGCCATGTTTACATTAAAGCCTGTCAAATACAGCCCTAAAAACACTACATAAATAGGTGGAAATATTGAATGTGCTGCCGCATCATAAAATTGAAAGTGTTAAACTATTACAGATGGCTAATATGCATTATCCTCCTCATCCGTGAAAGCGAGGACTTCTTTTCATCAGGCAGAGGCATTGTCCTCCTGACAGCCACAGCTCCTGCAGGAGAAGGGGACTGTCATGAGCAAGCCTGTTCTGCAGCTGGAGACGTCTTCTCCCTCCATGGCCCTGATGGTCAGCTGTCTTATTTGGCAGCTCAGTGCTAAAGAAGAATCTGCAAACTGTAAAAAAATTGATGTAACTATATATCAGGGCCAGAAACTGATCTGGTTCCCCGTCTTAAGTATGTTGGCATTTCAGAGCCTTCATGATTTTTGCCACGCAACTCTTTAAAGAGTGAAAAATTACTATTCAGCCCGCACTTTACAAATTAGAAACTGAGGTAGAAACAGAGTTAGCAATTTCCTCAAATAACAGAGGCAGTCAATGTGTCTTCTCTTTCATGGTATTATTTTTTCTAACATGCTACAAGTCTTTCCATCTACCTTGGATTCACACAAGATGTGGGGCCAATAATTTAATATGAGCATATCAGTGTCTCTGTGACTTTCCCTAGCACCTGGTGAATGAACACGGGGTTCTGGAGCCCGGGCTAAAAGGGTGTGAAATACGCTGCCGTTTCTACGCAATTTAAAGTCTCTTGTGTGCACAATCGGCATGTTCTGCTCACGTGCTCAGGCTTGGCTCCACCACCAGGTATCAAGTCAGGAAGGAACTTTCTTTGCAATCAGTTTGGTGGAAACTGTTGGACTTTTTTTCCTCCTTTTTTTTTGCTTACATAATATAAATTATGCTGCATTGTCCATTTCTTGGGACAATCTTGATTCATGTTTGTGACCATCCTGAACGCTGCTGCAAGGATCATTTTCCCAGCTGATGGCTGCGGTTGCCTTTCTCGGATGCTCCCACTAGAGGGGCTCCCTCACACCCTTTCATCGAGGCTGCAAGCATTCACTGCTCATCTCCTCAGCCTGTAAATCCCCATCCTTCCCACCACTGCCATTCAACAGCTGAATATTGGTATCTGTCTCTTGACTGACCCTGGGAGGTCACTGCTGTCATCAGTTTTCTGAATTTTCAAGTGCGCATCTTCATCTTTTCTCCCACATAAGCACATCTGAGACAGTGAAGAGGAAATACCCATCAATGTCCCTGAGACTGGCTCATTTTTCCCTTGAGATCCCCGCTTTAAACTCTCTTTCGCTGTCATGGCTGGAAAAAGTACTCGACAGAGGTTAGACTGCTGATGTGCTGATATTACTGCCTCTCACGCCGCTCAACTGTTTTCGTAGCACACGCTTTCCTAATTGTACATCTTGGTCTATCGTCATGTTGTGGGCTCTCTGGGGAAGGGACTGTCTTTTATTCTGTGCTCACACAATGCCTAGGATGGTGTGATCCTGGCTGATGACCAGGGTTATGGGTAACATGCAGTAAGCCGCTCCCTGCCTGCAGGTCTCTCAGGCTCGAGGGCAGAACCAGCCAGCAGACATCAGGCAGACAGTGAGGGACGGGAGGATGGCCGGAGCCCAGAGCCCTGCTTTGACTGGCCTTGTGCCTTCTCACTCCTAGCCTGATGCCTGCTCTCAGAAACCTCTCTAATCCCCTGCCAAGCTTTCCTCGTCCCTTTTCCTGATGCCCTGCTCACTTCTTGGACCACGTGGCTTTGACCACTTGATTTTGCCCACGTGTTCTCAGCATGTCTCTGGCACAACCTTGCACCCAGCATGACCTGCTTCTGTAGCTACGCCTAGAAAAACCCTGGGTGGGCAAACAGCTGGGTGTGCAACACTGTAAAAGAAAAACGCTCTTTCCAAAGCTGAAATTGAGTTTGAGAAGCAGGCTCGAAATATTTAATTGGCAGTTCAACTATTTGTTTTATTTATGTCTTTATTGTGTTTCTCACCGTGGGCAATAGAAGTGGATGAATCTGTCTGCTCACCTGCCTATATTCTGCTTAAGATTCCGTTCCATTTTCTTGACGTCGTCTAGGCTACAATATGTCCTTTTTTCAGGACATCATCTCTTTACCTTTGCAAAATCTTATCTGGGTAGATTTCAAGGAGCTGCCATATTGTCTGGGATTTATAGAGGTGTGATAATACCACTTGACCAAAAAAAATTGATACTCCATACATGTACAGTCACACCGACTGTCTCATCAGCGGCTATTTTGCATCCTGGGTTCCTGCATACCCATGATAACATGCATCCTGGTGCTGTATAAAATACACACCAGGCAGTCAATGCTTTCTGGAAAGTCTTGGACTCAATTGTACACAGGTTGTTGTTCTATTCATGAACATACGTCTGACGCTTCCCAGAAACTTTGCAGTTAAGGACACATGTTGCCATTGCCAGGGTAATCCCTAAAGGCAAACACAATATTACATATGGCAAATTCTCCAGTTATACCTCACTTTCAGCAGTTTAGTGAATTTTATGATGTATGTCATGCTGACACATGAATTTCACATCTTAGAAAGAGGGAAGACATTATACACAGGACAGATGGCCTTTAACGTATATTTCAGTGTTTTTCCTCTGCATTTTCTCTATAACTAAAAAGTTTTAATTATTAAATCTGCATTTACAGTTTTCCAGTGAGATCACTAGAAAAGGCAAAATCAGTTAAGCCATAAAAATCAACCACTAGGTGCTAAAATCTGTTTCTGTCAGTTGGCAGAAAACAAGCAGAAAACCAGTTCTTGATGACTGCCTAGTCTTTGACAGGCAGCATGAGAATGAGTCAACCTTTGCATGTCTCACTATTCAAATGTACCCCTGCAGAGTCAACACATGGAAAAAAGATGGAAAAGTCTCATCCACTTCAAGCTCCCACAAGGTGGTGCCATTCAATAATTTTAGGAGTAGAGACGCCACAAAGGCATTAGGGAAGTGAAGATCCAGCTCCTCTTATGAATAGCCACCTATTGCACAAGCAACTCGTTTCTCTAAACCATAGCCAAGTGTCACGCTAACAGCCACTTGCACTCAGTCCGTCCAAAGGCTCGTATCAAGGATTTTTGGTTGCTGCTTTGTGTCTCCTCCAGCCTCTTCCCCATTACAGGGTGGTGTCCACCTCCACGTGCAGCTTTAGGGGCTTTCCTCCATACAAGGTGGCTCTGCAGCATAATAAATCTCGTGGTCAAGACTGCCTCCCTATCAGCACACCTCTGTGTTGGATTAACTAGAGATCACCTTTAGCTGCATGGCCCAAAAGTATGCAGCTTGATTCGCTTTGGAATAGGCTAATACACATGGGAGAAGTCCCTGGCAAGGGTAACTGCCAGCCCTGTGATAATTCCGCATCCTGTACAGAGGCTGCTTGCCCTTTCTGCTTCATCGTCTCTTGCTCGCGGGACAAACACTGTCCTCCATTAGCGACAGGCTCGGGGTAACTGAGTCAACAGAGTGAAGAGTGGGAACTCCTGGTTTCAGTATTAGCAGGACACCACCAGCTGTACTCCACATCAGTTTTCCCACTCATGTGGAGATGACCAGCTTATTTACTAGTAGGTCTTGAACGAACAGAAGATTCTGAGGACTCGGAGGGTTCCTGCCTGTGCTGAATTCAGATAGGTGGCCCTCAGACCCAGCCTGAAACCCTTGCTCTAGCAAAGCTCCTCTTGAGAGCAGAGTGAGCTTTTGTAGGGTTCAGCTGGTTGTTCCTAACCTGCAGGTTATCTCCTTCCCTTCAGGCCCTGTTCTTTGCTGAATGTCAAACTGCCTGCAAGATCAGTGCCTTCTAAATCATGTAAACAGCATATGTCGACCAGACATTAAAATTGTTGCTTGAGGATGCATACTGACTGTCCTCACAAACACAAACACCAGATTAGCAAAGCAAGATGCCAAAGCAATCTTTTAGAAAGAATTACAGCTCTTTTGCAGCTCTTTAACAGATTAAGGTTTTTTTTCCCCAGTCAACTTCATCTGCGGCACTATTCATAATTCTAATGAAATTCAGATGGCAATCTGGATGGGGGTCTTGATAGCACCTCTGCCTGTGGCAGTTCTTGACTCTGTGGCCTGGGAGAATGCAGAGGAAGATTGTGTAAGCCTGCCTTTCAAAGGCAAGGAATTAAACCTGTGAATATTGCTGCCTAAAGTATGTCAGTTAATCATACGTTTACCACTAAGCAACTGCCAGAACAACACAGGTGAATGAGCAGGAAAATGGTTGTTTATAGCCTCAGTTACTCCTAGTTGATGTTTACTGGCAGAGTGCCATAAAGATGAAGGAGAAGGAAACAGAAGATGGGAGAGAATCGCTAAAGCTGACACTCAAAAGAAGCATGAGGAGTCACATGCTGCAAGGAACAAAGGGACAGAAAAGCAGAATATAGCATTTGTCTCACTTCCATATTTTTGTCCTCTCTTTTGTTATCACTTCTATAGAGATCTATAAAACCATGAAGGGCAGGGGGAGGATAAATACTATACAATGGTTCATTGTGCTTTCTTGTATGAGAACAAGAAATGAGACTAGCAATTAGCAAGTTCTCCACAAGCAGAAGGAAGTGGTTCTTCAGAAATCTGTAACTTCTTGCTGCGGGGCATGCAAACCTTTACAGAAGTTCAGAAGGCGACCGGACAACTTCATGGAAGAAGAGAACCCATGAGGGTCTTTTGACAGCAACTCCTCACTCAGAAAGCCTGTATGTAATCTGGGTAGGAGGAAGGCAGCCAGCACTGAGAGAGGTTATTTATTCTGCACTGCTTGGTGGTGGTGAGGCCACACCTGGGTTGCTGTGTCTGCCCTCGACTCCCAGGTCAAGGGGGATGTGAGGAAACTGGCAGGGTCCAGTGGAGTCTGCACAGGTGTTCAGAGGCCCACAGGATGTACCCCTGTGGAGAGGTGGAGGGAGCTGGGCTTGCTTAGGCTGGAAAGAGAGTGTCTAAGAGGTGAGCTAGTGGTGGCCTACAAAACCACCCGATGGAGAGGTACAAAGACAGCAGATACTTCTCAGCAGTAGGAGACAAGAGGTGGTGGCCAAAGTTCTCTGTTTAGGAGGCCCAGGTTGGACTTAAGGGAAGATATCTTCATCAGGAGAGACCTGCTATGGGGACTTCCAACCAACATTTCCGTGATTCTATGAGTACCAGTTTCAAAACCAAACACTTTCATTTTGCAGGATCCCCCAAAAGTGGTGGGAGCTTTCTGAGACAAAACCTTAGAGAGCACTAATATATCTAATACGATAGCTGGGGGCACCTCCTTATTATCCCCTGTTTTGTACTGACACCATTATGGATTTCCAGTGAGACAGTCTGTTATTTATGCACCTCATTAAAAGGACTGTTCTCAGTGTCACTCGGCTGACACTGTTCTTTGTTTGTATTTTAACAGAAGCGATGCAGTCACATCGTGTTCCAATAAATAGGCCTTGACCTCCAACAGTAGCTGCATGCGAAATAAATGAGTCCCTGCTAGGAAGCTGGGTGCCTGTCATCTCAGCCTCCCCTGGTCAGGCATTCACAGGCTATTTTGGGCCCCAGTCCACTTCCAGTTCAGCATGAATGAACTTGTCAAGGCATGATCCTAAATCAGCTCACTATTCACAATATTAACTTTATGCTCATAAAATACAGGAGTACCAATCAGAGTACCCAACCCTCTCATGCTGAGACACAGACTCAGGGCAAAATGGCCAACATGCTCCCAAAAAGTCTCCAAGAGAAAAAAACCTGAGCACAGGCTGTCTGAGGGCTAAAATCAGGAGCTACCAGACAAGCAAACATGCGAGTGGCACATGTCGGCCTTCGCGCTGCCAACTTTTAAGCATTTGGGCTTCCTGAGAAGGATTTCAACAGAGAATAGCAAATGAGATCCGGGGGTGTGCTGGGGGAGCTCCTCCCTGCCACAGAGAGCATCGTGAGACTCTGTTTGCTGAGAAAAGTACAACAAGGGAAGGAAAAGGAGCAAAACAGAATGACATGAAGAGCTCTGTAATGAACACATGTAAGGTCAAGGCTATACAGTGGAAAGAAAAGACCATTTTTGTTTGACAAAAAAGAGAGTATTATCGAGGGAGGTATGTACAGAAGGAATAACACCACCCTCCCCTAGACCTCTTGCTGGGGCAAATAAGATCTGCTAAGTGTATAGGGAGTCGCCCCTCACCTTTTGTAGAACATTTCTGTGGTTTATCCATCCCTCAGCCTCACTGCTAGGGCTAAAAAAAGCTTGTCTGTAACTTCTTGGTAGTGATTTTGCGGACTCCTGTCAATTAGCAACTAAAAGATATCATATGTTCCCTTTACTGTCTGTTACGATGGGACCTATTTCTGTCTGAAGTGTCTCAACTGACTTCAGATAACGGTGTCCTAGAGATTAAATACTTCGTAACTCTGGAACATCCCAGAGCTTTCCTTATGTACCTTCCTCAGCCTGACTGAATAAGATGTTAGAATATGGGAAAGGCAGGGAGCTTTTCAGAGGAAAACATCTATGGGAAAACATGAGGGAAAATGGGGAAATCTCACTTCTGCCCCCACTGGTGCAGGATAGCTTTTGGCATACTCAATAGCAAGTGTTTTGTCCAGACAGGTTTTATATTACTTACTATTTGTACAGTTTGAGATGACTCTACATTTCTCTGAGATCCTGTTGTGAGGAAGTTTCCTTGGTGTTAGTCTTTATTTGGATTCATCTCATGAGGACGGATGAGCTCATGTTAAACAGTCTGCACCCAGAATTTGAAGACATGATGATTCTGGACCTAAGGTTCCCCAGGCCAAGTAGCCCTGCTCTAGATCAAATGTTAGATTTCCTTAATGTCCAGTGAGGCTCAGATCTGAGGGCTTTGAGCCTGCTTCTACATTAATGTGTCATTTCTTTTTATTACAGCTCTCCTGTGCTAGCGCAGAAACTTTAATGGAGAAGCCACAGGCTACCACTTGCAGCCACAGTCCTGCTGTTTGAGGAGCAATCAATCAGACAGCAGTGGAACATCACATCTCATATTCTGGACAGGCAGGCTCTTCAAAATGTTTTCCAAGAAAATTATCTGCACAGAGTTCTGTAAAAATCTAATTCTACCCCATTAACCGATAGCTTATAACCAGCCCAGAAAAAAAATCAGGTATAATAGCCCTATGAAAAATGCGCTAGCACTTAGTCAATTCATTTATCTATCCACTAAATGGATGCTTTAAACTGAAGAGCCTCACCCCTTTAACCTCCATGGTTAATGTTTCCAGATGACATGCCAAATGTATCCATTTTATAAAACCACATTAAAATTAGAGATGGGGAAAGTCTGATGGGTCATCTTGGTTAAGCAGGACTCTTTCATAAAGAATAATACTGAAATTATATTAACAAAGCTTCAAGAGCTTTTTGACATGAAAATCACTGTTACTCTTTCTCCACTTTGCTCTGATCGACTTGCTGGCCATTGCTTATTTATCTGCATCTCAGCTGTGGCTCACTCAGAGCCCCAGTTCTGTACTGAGGTACAGAAGAGACAGGTGGCCCACATGACAGCAACCCAGCCTAATGTGAGATAAGACAATAGAGATGCTACCTCACAGGTCAGCCATGCTCATAAGTAGTAGGTCAGAGCTGAGTTACATGTTTGGCAGTGGGTTTAGTACATGCCATTGGTCTAATTCTCAGTGAGTTTTCCACAGAGCTTATGACAGGAGAATTTTAGGAAGGAATATATAGGATGGCCTTGAAGTGTGAAGTCATGGTGTTTAAACAGAGGAGCTCCTTTGCTGCATGGTGCAGAGTGGAAAGAACATCTAGTCAATGAGCTTGCCTCCTTTGCTCTACGGAGATATCTGCATAAAAAGAAGTCACAAGAGGCTTTAGAGGCAAAGGTAAGAAATCTGGGTTTGGTGCAGCTAACAGAGGACTTTGCAAAGCAGAAACAGTGGGTTGTGATGTTGTGGGAGTAGCGTTGTCACCCCTTTTGTCCTCCTCAGTGCTCTGCTCTCTGCCTTTGCACAGCATCCTACCTGAGAGACCCACACTCTCCTTGTCCAATATGCCTCAACTGACTATTCTTCTGAGTAGCCTCTTAGATGAGCTCTGATGTTCCTACCGAAACTATTAAGGTTTTGCCTTATTCCAAGTCAAGCAAACAAACCAGATATAAGAACGGCTGTGCTGTGTCAAACCATACAGCCTACTATCCCATCCCTAACAGTGCTTGGGGCGGTTTAAAAGAATAAGCTGGTCATGGACATCCAACTGCTATGATATGCATGCCCTCTCTGCGCACGTTTTCACTACTACTTACAGGAACAGAAAGGACCAGACATCTGCAGGGATGAAAAAGCAAGGTCAGTCAGCCTGCTGCGGCTATGGAAAAGCCTGGGGGTCTTGCAAAGAGTCTGGAAGTGGAGTTCACAGAATCACAGAATCATTAAGGTTAGAAAAGACCTTTAAGATCATCAAGTCCAACCGTTAACCCAACACCACCAGGCCCACTAAAGCATGTCCTGAAGAGCCAGGTCTACATGTTTTTTGAATACTTCCAGTGATGGTGACTCCACCACCTTCCTGAGAAGCTTGTTCCAATGTTTGACCACTCTCTCAACCTGTCCCACACCATAGCCTGTCTGCTCCTTAGCTTTTCATTAGCATTTCAGAAATCTGTAAAAAACTGGAAGCAGGAGTGATAACCATCCTGGATGTACTAGGGAAGTGGGATATTCAAAACCACTGAGGTAATCAGATTTACAACCCAGGAAACACAGGATATACAAGAGCAGCTCCTGAGAACTTGGCCAGTTCTAATCAAAGTCAGAGGCTGGATGCACTTCAGGAAGCATGCAAATCAGAGAATGTGAACGGAATACCCTTTAGAAAGAAAACGTATCACAAACATTAGGTTTACCTAGGAAGACTGTGGAATCTCTGATATTTGAGATGTTTAAAATATGTTTAGAATGTTCTAGACGTACTTGCTCCTGCCTCAGCCTAGGAGGTGGAGGTTGGTGGTGTGCTGAGTTGGCTTCTGACCCTTCATTATCTGAGTCTCTGGTATCAAATCCTAACTTTCTGTGTCGACATGTCATTGAGAAAATGAACTGGACTTTTTTTTTTCTTAGGGGGTCTTAATACCCTGTAGCAGCTGATGCCACAGAAGCATTTTTATTGCAGTCTGCTGTGGGGATTTGTGGTCAGTCATTTGAATACAAGCTTCCCTCACTAAACTTACATGGACAAATATTTACCTACAGCAGAGCACAGACAACTCTAGCTGCAGGCTCCTCTTTATTTATAGCTCTAGCACAGGCAAGCTGCAGCCTGCCTGTCTTTGGTCACCTGCTCATATCCGAGGTTAACACACGACTAAGCAGTAACTTCCTAAAGGCTAAACTGTATTTGCAGAAAAGATCACTTTATCCCAGTCACTGCTATGGACAGATATAAAGTAATCCCTACAGACATCTGAAGTCTAAGTGTGCTTATCTGAGGGTGTGAGGTCAGGGGAGGTAGCGATAGGGGTATGTGTTTATAACAACAATTGTGATTGCTTTGCAAAAAGACAGCCCTCAAAGGGTCTTCAAAATACTGTCAGGCCAAAATAGAGATTCTTGAGAAAATTAGGGTTTTAATAATATATCATCTCCTATCAGAATACTTTTAATCACCCAAGCACAAGATAGCTGTGAGAGATTTTCTTAGAGAGCCCAAGCTAATCAGATGTCATTTTGCAGGGTTAAGCTGATTAGTGCAATAGTTAGGAGGGACACTCTCCCCACCAAGTACAGTTAGTACCTGCTGGTAGCCGAGCTCTCCCCCCATGGCGGGGCACAAGCTGTGGTGGACCCAGTGCCAAAGATGGGCTAACAGGCCAGCCAGTGCTCATGTCCAGTTGGCTGCTACCTTTCTCAATTAAAGACCGGAGTTATCCCTGCCTTCCCTTGCATCAGGCCAGCCGGCTCTCCACAGAGACATGTGCCCACTGTCCCACTGTCAAATTTGGCTGTCTGTGGTCAGTGGATTCCAAATTTGCTGGGGAACAACCACAGGGGAAACAGATGGACAAGCAGCGTGAGAGCATAAGCTTTGTTTCCTTAGAAAACCAGGCTAAAACGTCCTTCTTGGTTTAGAACAGCAAATACAGACTCACATGTGCGCAACAACTGCCTGCTACAGCCTCAGGTCTCTTTTGTCTTCAAAGCCATGAAAGCCTTATGACATATTGCCATACCTACCACTCCTACCTATGGCAACTGCTCTCCTCAATGAATTCTGGTTGCATTATCCAGAGCTCTGCTACAGGGTATATCTTGTCATGTGGTGGACCTCCTCCTCTCCTCCTTCCCCACCATCCTCACCTGGTCTGACTCCAGCCCTGAAGATCACAGCCACTCTGCTTCTCCACTCATCACAGAGAGGAAACGCCTCTGAGAGAAGGTAACTCAGTCATACCTGGAATACAACTGTGGGTTATGTTGTAGCCAAGCACTCCACACATGTAACAAGCACCACAGGTTTTTCGCAATAATTTGTATTGATCAATATCAATAATTATTGATAATGTATGTCATATGATAACTAATTATGCAATAATCATTCATCATAATATCCCTGTGAAATACCATAAAGAGAGGAATCTAAATGAATATCTTATTGATGCAAAGCAGCTTGGACTTCCCTGTGGGTTTTAGCTCCTACCAGTCCCTAAACCATGCACATTCACAAACAGCATCAGACCTTGGGAGCAGAGCAGGTTGGTCAGTAAGACAAGAGCTCTAGATAGAGAAAGTTCCCAGGTTCACAGCAGCTTGTAAGGTGAAGTGGACCTGGTGGGAGAGGAAAAGGGAGATGGGTCTATCTGTGGGTGGTAGATGCTAGAAGAGAGAGGCAATCAAGGTGTGCAGAGAGCACATTTTGGAGCAGATTGATGGGCCTCCCTTTCAAAAAAACTAGGCTCAGGCTTAAGAGTTACGAATTTCTGCACAACTTGTGTTACACCAAGGAATCCAGGTTTTAAGAGGGTCCTTCAAAACAGCTGCTTTCCTGGCTGTTACCTGCAAGCAGTATCCTCTCTGCCTGGTCCCTGCAGTGACTAATACACGTACTTGGTCTGGAGTCTCCGTCGCTCCCCCTGTCCCCAGCACAGCTGCTTTCCAGCCTTGGGCAGAGCGAGTTTCCGTGGGCTGAGAGGAGGTGAGGAACCGGTGCGCAGCAGTGCGTGGCTCGTGCTCGTCAGTACATACAGGAGCTGTCCTGTGATCAGCTGAAGGGATAAGGAAACTTGGTTCATTATTTCTCTCCTGCATATACGTGGAAGCAATGCAAACTCTGGCATAACCCTGGGCTACGTTATTCACCAGAAGTCACTTGATGGTGGGATTTGGCAACCAGACAGTTCCACGGAGTGCTTCCTTCTCACAGCCACCATCATTTCATCTTGCCTATAAACATCTGCAAATTATCCTCCTTCAAACCCCGCCTTTAAGCTCCTCTTTGCTGGGACGCCAACGAGAACCGATATGCTTGTGATCTGGCCTTATCTCATTCTCTCTTTTTTTCTTCCTTTTGCTTCCCTCTCTGAAATAAAGGATGCTAGATCTCAAGATGATTCTTGAACACTGTTTACTCCCAATCTGTGTTGTTTCCATTTCTATGCCTGCAAATACAAGCTACTGTTGGAGCCCACTCTGAAAAAGAATATCCCAGCATATGGTCGGCAAATGCAGCACACTCAGCTCTTGTCTCTATATCCTGTTTCCCAGCACTTCTTCAGGGAATCAATGCTGATTAAATGTGAGAGTATATTTCATTGCATTTGGAGGATCTGCAGATCATCCTTCAGAAAAGTGGAAGCATGAAAAAGTAACTAACTGAGTAACCAAGAGCAGTTTACAATATGGTGCAAACTGCAATTACACTTTGAAATGGTTAAAACCCAGCTCTAGGTAAGAGATACCTCAGTGACTCCTGTACCCTTAAATCCCTTTGCAAACAGCAGCTGATGGCATTTGGATAAACATCTGCTGAAAATGTGAATAAGAGCTGCCAAATTCATAGCTGAGTGTAAGACTTCTCCAGGGTTTCCCAAAATTTATGATGAGTCTTATACTCCAAGCCCTCTCCCTCAGACATTGCTGCTGATCGTGTTTCTTCAAGCTGACATTTATTTTCTTTCTGGACAGTGAATCTTGAGTTGGGATGATTTTCACTGATACAACTGACGAGGTTACCAAGCCCTGCTCCCCAGGCCGCCTGGCAGATCAGACGGCTCAGCAGGCCTTGGTGCAGCTCTTGAGCTGGTTCAAGTTGGCAGCCTTCACATTTTTGTTGTGGGCAGGCATCAATCCTGCTCTACAGCAGCAAGGTTTGAGCTGGCAATGTAGGATCCACCTCACTGGCCCAATGCAAGCCACCGTTGTTTGATATCAGAACCCCATAATCCAAGAAGCTAGAAATGTTTTGGGGCTTTTTCCAAGAAATCTGAGATTTTTACATTTTAACTTGATCCCAGGAGCTTCTCACTGTACAGGGGAAAAAACCCTCAAAATAAAACAAACAGTCCAAGGCTACTGTGAACAGAGAGCTCTCCTTTTGTCCCTCCAAAATGCCACTCAATATTCTTCTGCACCCTTGCCTAGAAGACAAGCACCATGTTGACCTCATGGACCATTTTTTTGGCTGGTTTGACAGGACTGGAGATTGCAGCCTCTTATTAGAAATCAAATCAAAAGCCCTGCCAAAGCCAGTAGTGACTAATCCACTCAAATAATTACTTACGGGACAGACAACGATGATTTTCCCTGTGAACCACCGGCACTGAAAACATTTGCAAATTTGTCAGCATGCCCTCCGTGTAGGTCCCAGATTTCTTTGCTTCTTCCCTTTCCCCTTCCAAATCAGTATCACTTTGAGTTTTTCAAATAGCATATTTTTAGCTCCTCTGAGAGAAAAGAAGGGCTAATACTACAAGGTTTTTCCACTGTACAGGTAGCAGAAACTATAGCGTGCCACTGGGATCACTCCCCTCAGATGGAACTGGCAATCATTCCCCACCGACATTTTCCACCAGTTAATTAAAAAGCGCTGTCTCCCTGGAGGGCTGCCCACACAAGGCCTTTTGGCCCAAGTTTTCCAGGGGTTTAGTTCCGCTGGTTGGATCATGATGCGGGCCACCACACAGATGCTGACTCCGGACAATGTCAATCACGAGCCTCGGCTGAGAATCATTCTCAAAGTGAATTGGGCTAGGAGAGAAAAGAAAGGGGGAAGGCTACATCCACAATAAAAGTCATCACCTAAAAATCAAATCTGTGCCGCAATGTCAGCACCAGGCTGAACTATTAAAGCTGAAATTATTTTCCGAGGCTAATTTTCCTTTCCCTGCTTGTGTGAGCAGATCCTGCCTAGCAACAGAGGTGACCTCTTGAGGTTGCTTCTAGCAGTGTTTCACATGGCTCTGTCTGCTCGCTGTCTGCGGCTCCTTCCCATCCAGACAGCCAAACGAGAATAGCCAGTTTCTCTTCTCATCAGTATTATCCCCCAATTGCTATGTGACAGCCCTGCTTTGTGGCATTTCAACTTACAAACATTGTCAAGGAAGATTTAAATTGCCCAGAAAACAATTCATCTTTAAAGAAAAATAAGTATCTATGAATCACTCCTTTTAAAAATAAGCACTTATCAGAATTCACACTGTTTCAGGGTAGGAAAAGCTTCTGTTTGCCTCTAACAAAATCAAGGTAAGTCTGTGACAGAAATGTCTGGTTCCCTTAAGGTTTTCTTCCCTCAGTTTCAAGAAAGGACGAAGCCTAGACCACAAATGTACCAGAACGTCCCAGATGTTTTCTCTGCTTCACTCTCCCCAGTCAGGGTGGATTTAATCTAAGCTCTTAATTATAGATCCCATTCTAAAAAAAAAGTTCCCTGCTAAAATAAGGTACCAATTATGCACAGCTCCTCTGTGGTACGGGGCATGCGGTGAGTTAATCTAATGGGTTCCCTCACATCTGGTAGGCCCCTACTGCCTTGCAAATCCCTGCCTGCAGACTGCTCCTGCCTGGGAATAGATTAACCCCTTTCTCACTAGCATCTGAACTGGCCTAAGGGCTCTATTCAAGTATCTTCACAACTGCAACCTGAAATGTTTAACCTTCAGCTCCCAGTGAGGGCCTCAGAAGGCAGGGTCAAGGCTGAAAATGGGAAAGATGTGGAAAATGCCTGTGAACAAAGCTTGGAACTGATCTCCTCCACGCCTGCCAAAGTGTAAGGCGGCATGCAGCGCAGGTCCCAAGAGCCCACAGTCACCGCGAGCGCAGCAGACAAGAGAAATAAACTGCACCTACTCATCACATCTCTGTGGTGCTTCTTCTGTACTTTGAGAGGATGTTTATTCCTGACTTCTTTGCCTGGATGTAACCCATTCCTCTACCTCCCTTCTGCTTTAATCTATGAGTTTGTATAGAAAAAAAACCTGAGGTGGGTTTCGGCCATCATGCAGAGCCCTGTGGGTGATTTGCTTGTAGGACCAGCAGCAAAGCCCTTGCGTTCTGACAGCCTCCTTTGGCGTAGACTCATTCGAGCAGGGAAGCGCATTGTGGAGACCTCGTCTCCTTTTCATCGTAGCACAGACGGCCTCCTCTCCCCCCCCAGCCACAGATCAGTCTTGCTATGGCTCCAACAGTTATATGTAAAACTAACGGGAGAGTAATATGAGGAAATTATTTCCTCTATTTGCCTGTCCACTTTACATACGCTGATTTCTAGAAATGAGGAAAAAGACCAGTGTTAGCTGGAAAGCTGTGTCCTGCTCAGCTGGTAGAAAATAACTCCTCGATGCTGTGGGTCTCAGTTTGAGAGCTGCTGTCATGAGCCAAAAATTTACTTCAAAACCACTCTGTCTCATGTTGAGTGTAATTCTGCAACACTCTCCTAGAAGGGAGGTAACGCCTAGCTTAGCCCAGGCTTAAATGACTCCTCAAAAAGCAAAGCAGTACAGAATCAAGCACACTGTGCACAGTGAGGAGGAACAACCTGTAAGAAACTCTCAAACGCCAGTTTGCTTGAGGCAAGAAAATCAATGGGTTATGATATTACAGTGAGATATGTATAAAAGGACTCTTTATAAGGTGGTCTCCTGCCTTAAAGTAGCACCTCAGGTGATTTTAAAATGGTTTATATACACGGCTACTTCAGCTCACTGCTTGCTTAGTTTGCTTACTTTAAGCAATGGTGTTAAGACAAATTTCTCTAGGTTTCAATTTAATTTGTGTTTCTCAGCTTTGTCCCAGCAATACCTAGACTTCTGTGTTCAACAGCTAACTCAGAGCTGGAGCTTGCCACTGCCCACATGCAAATGAAAGATCAGATTGTGGGTGAGGGCCAAAGAACTCAGGAACAGATAGAACAAACAAGCTTCATAGCAATAATTTAATAGCTAAGACAAGGGCTAACGATCATGTGCCCTCAAGTCTGATGAGTCAATGTAGACAGAGCTATGCCACACAAAAGAAAACCTCCCAGGTTACCCAGAATAAAAACCTAGGAATAATGAAGTCTTGATTAACTTAAATTGATCATTTAGCAACCATCTCTTGTTCGGTCCCAATTGTGTTTGCTGACGTTTCGCTCACGGGCGTACGCAGTGAGTCACTGCACACTAACCTCCCCCTGACCGAGATCCATCGTGTTCATTTTTCAGCACCTAATGACAACTATTAGTAACTGTGAGCCAGCACAGATGCAAGTGTGTGGGCTGCCCGTGGACGGCTGTATGGCAATCTAATGTGGCTTATGGATGCATCACTGTCCTAAAAGTTAGGAATGTAGGCAGGAGCGTGATGCTTCATATGCTATCGATAGCCATTAATGGCTTCAGAAACCGGGGGATAATTGACAACCACAGAAATCTCACCTGCCTGACACGTGGTTCAACTCTGCTTTCAGTTACTTAGCAGGTGCTGAAGTGAATTTGCATGGGAAAGTTTTTCCTGCTGTTTCAGACAGATTTTGTCCTATTTATTTTTAATCCATCTCTTGGCTCTGTCATTTTGCTTTTCTGCCCCTAGTCCAGAGCTGTTCCATTTGTTTCATCAGCTCCCATTTTTTTGTGTGTAAGCGTCAACAGATTTATCTTGTTTGCTTGCTACTTTGGGGAAAGGAGCACTGCATTGTTCTGTTCCTTTGGGATCTACCCACAAGAAATCTTCCAAGCAGAAATACATCTGCTCAGGACTTAACCTGGGAGAAGCCAGCACCCTTTGCTCACAAGCGGTTACGCTGTCTGCACGCTCTGAGGTTCTGAGTTTGCTTCTCAGCTTGAGGTAGCAAGAAAAAAAAAAAAAAAGCAAAAAACCAGACAAACCCCAAACCCAAGTAGGTTTGACTACCAGATTTTATTTGCCAGGGAGGAAAGGTACAGAAAGGCTCTGTGAGATTACTACTGAATTGGTGCTAGGAGACAGGAAAATAAGAAAACACAGGTCAATCAAGTTGAAAAGCGTCCTAGCCCTTGTGTTGTGCTTCTTCTTGACTTTGTTCTCAGCTGTCTAAAATTGGATCTCCACAAAGTGAATTATAAGCTGCCAAGAGAGTGCATGATTTTTTGGGCAAAAATCTGCAAGGAATTGGAATGAGATCAGACACGTTTCTCTTACTAACTGATCAGATTTGAACCCGAGGTTCCACCAGGCTGAGGTCAGTACATTTCCATGGAGAAAGGTCATACTAAATTATAATAGTTGAATTTTAAAAAAACAAGAATTAGGAAATGCCGACATAAGTGCTGTATTGTGAGAAGTTCAAATTAACCTGCTCCTACCATCCACTTCCTAGGTTAGTGGTGCCATTTTAACTCTAAAATATAGTCATGGCCTGGAGGGCACTAAAAGGCTTTAATTGTACTGACCAGCCTCACGTGAGCCCACACCCCCTGCCCATAGGCTCCAGGGCTCCATTTAAGCTCTGGACTGAGTATTTGCTCAGCTCTCACCTGAGCTGTGTTGCAGGTGTGCCTGTCTGCAGCTGTGCCTCCTGGATGGACCATGGACCATGGACCTCCACTGTAGGTGGCTTTTCTCCTGGATGCGTCCCTCAGGTCTATGTTACAGCTTGTCTCCAGTCCTGATTCTGTTTCCTTTTGTTTCTGCATGGAGCCCATACCTGGTTCATTGCTTTCTGTGTCTGGGGCTGTTGGTGGACCCTGCTACCAGCATCTGTCCCTGCTTGCTGTGCTCAAATCTTGTGGGACTGTGCTCCACACTGAGGGCACTGCCTGTGCTGGAATTGCCTTTGGCTCCTGGCTTGCCTGCACTTTGGGAACAGCAGGCTATTGCTGTTCCCTGACAAATATTCTGGAGATAAGCCTGCCTTCATTTAAGTTACTGGAAGAAACAGTTCAGTCTAGCACCCTTTGCAAGGAGGTCCAGCTGCTTGTGGCACTTTATTTTCACTCATGCAGAGCTGTCTATATATACTTGCAAAACTGGGTCCCATGAGGAATATGTCTACTTATAGTTCACAGCTCCTCCTTTTTATCTTAGGAACTGGTTTATATGGGTCCCTTCTGTTGCCTGCTACAAATGTCTTCAGATCTATCTACTCATCCCTCTGGAGTTTGGTTTTTGAATGCTACCTCCGTTGTTCAGCGGAGGGTGGCTGGTGGTGTAAGTAAGCATGAGCTAGACATTCCTGTCGTCTCTCCACACTGTGAATTCTGAGCCTGATGGTGTCCAAAGCTCCACTACACCACAGGGTATGTTTGGACATGCAGATGACCACATGTTCTCAGGGCTCCTTTCAGACCTGCAGCATTAGCCTTACTAACTGGCGTGTAAAGTAGCTATCTTGATAGCTCACCAAAGACTATACTGGCATAGCCCATGAGAGAACAGCTTTCCAATGGCATTGTGCCTGCAAAGGTGACATCGGAGGGAGCCCAACACCCAGCTCTCCTGCTGATGGTAACAGACTGTTTCCCAGGTTTGCAGTCCTTACAGCAGTATTTTTCTATTAAATTAAATCCTGTCTTGCTGTGCTAGTATCTTCTCATTGCTATTATCTTCTCTTCATTGCTATATGATTAATGTATCTGAACACAAAAGGAAGAGGCACAAAACACCTTTCCAGGTATAGTATGGTCTTTCCTGTTCAGAATGTAGCATGAGGTGGAGACTGTTTTTCACACTGGTTTTCAAGGGCTAAGATGTAGCATTAGATCGGTTATTTCAGTCTAATGAGTCTTTTCAAACCAGTCTGGATTTTAACAGGGCACCTGTGAAAGTACATTTGCTTATTGCTGGTTAGAAATTCGTGAAGGGATGACCACTTCATCTAACCTCCCACGTTCCAGTCTGAGGCTGGACTATGAGCTAAGTCCCCATTGCCTAAGTCTCTCTGAAATGAATGGGAGTGAGGCACCTACATGATGACTTTTAAAAATCTGTCTAAACACTGTAATAATAATAATTAGCTGTCACATTAGCAGATGCCTAGAAGCTTGACTAATAATGATGCAACAACTGTAATGATGGAATACTCTTCCATGCTTTATTGGCAAATTACTGGTTTTGTTTGCTTTGTTCCTGCTTTGTGGCCCCTCAAAACGCATGGAGTGTCCAACTCTTCCCTTAAAGCCTTCCTCTTCCAAAACCTAGCCTGCCGTGCCCTCCACCCTGTGCTCCGTTGGGTGTACAGGTCCCAAATCAAGTTGTCACTGCTGCAGCTCAGCTTCTTGCTGAGGTACTTGTTGACGCCTGTTGCCTGCCAGTGATATACTTTGTTGATGCATAATCATCTGTGAAGGCAACTATCCCCCTCATGTCATCTCTTGCAAATCTAGGAAGAAAGCTTGCTCGCCTCTGCCAAATGTGAGCAATCTGTATGTGTAGTCCCAGTGAAATAAGAAAACTGAATCAGGCATGGTGTGGGTTGCTTACATGCATGCTGTTCTACAGTTCTGTGAGTCCATCTGAGTTTAAACCTGTAGTACTTCTTACTCTTCTTGTTTTCACCTATTTCACTGGCTTATGAGTGACCCAGGCTACCTTTACTAGCAGGTCCCTTGCTAGTCTAACTCAGGGCCTGTCCTGTGTAAGGCCAATCGCATGTGCTGAATAATTGTATCTGCCATATAAGCAACTGACTGCATGAAAGCCCCCAAGCACCCTTTCCTTGGGCTGCGGACCAAACTGGAGCCTGGAGAGGACAACAAACGGAAGATTCTTTGCCTTGCACTCCTGGCCTAGCCCTGTCATTTCCCCTCTGGCAGGACAAGGGGTTCCAGACCATTTGCTTTGCCTCTACTGTACTCCTAATTTTTATCTCTGCAGCAAGAATTTCACTGCTTACTCAGCTTAGCAAAGTACTTTAAAATCTTTGTGTGCATGGTACTGTGTAAGTACAAAGTCTCAACAACTATACGTACAGATGCAAGACCTGCAGATAGCTTCCAGTTTTTTCTTACTATTGTACCTGGGAAGGAAAGAAATCCTTTTGCACTTCTGTAGTGGTCTCAGTAATGCCCTGGAATAAACCACACATCGTGTCTCCTAGTTTATCCCAGAGGCAAATACACTATTGTTTATTCAGCTGTAGAGCTGGTCTGAGCTGACAGCCCCCTCACAGACCTCTCAAGCATTTGCAGAAGGGGAGCTGGCATTTTCTGTTTCTTCAGGTGTGGGCTTCTCTCACGAGCTTCACTTGTGGAAACACACTGTGCCTTAAAGGAGGTGGTGCCACACGCATGTCATTGCTACTGGATAGAATCCAGATTTGATGTCTGCCTTCTCAAGGTTTCTCCTTCCTGGAGACTGGTTTTAAACATGGACACACATCTGCTGAGCTCTCCTCCCGGTCTTGCATGCACTCTGCTTTCACAGAAGTGTTTGACTACAATGAAGTATTATTAGGTTGTCAGGAAAATCACAAAAGAAGCCTCTCTGCCACCGTTTCAGCAGTATGGATGAAGCTACTTAGTGGGTAGGCTTCCATGTCATGTTCCTTTCTCTTGTGTATCCTGTTTCCCCTTTTTATGTGGGCCTGTTGTTTCTTCCCCAGGCTTTGCTTGCCTTTTGCTCTCTGCTCCTTCTGAATTTAGCATCTTTGATAAATGTCTTTGGTTAGATATACATGAACAAAAGAGGCTAGTAAGTCTAGAGTGGGGCTGGCTCTTTTCCTTTAAATTGGCTCACCTTTGACACCCGAAAGTGTGCCTCCTGAGCAGGGGGTGGTACTGTTAAAAGACTGATAGCAATATTGAATCAGCTCCAAGGCCTTCAAGGAAATACTGTGTTGACTGTAGTTGGGAAACCCCACCCAGAGCTCTAGGAACAGCGAATGAAAAAGACTGACAATGCTACAAAGATTTTTTTCCTCACACTCCTGTCTGTGAAGTGACAATTGTAATGGACCAGTTCCATCTCTTGATAAATGCAACCAAAAAGAAACAGTTACGGGAATTCATCTGCACCTCAGGTGTGTATATATAGATTCCCCAGCTAGTAGATTCCTCTGATTATCAAAAAATGGTGATCCAGTGCAGCCATTAAAGTGTCCTATTCTGTATGAGCTCTGAATGTCTCTGTGTGCGGCCCTTTCTAGCCCAATCTGGCTTTGTTCTCATCCAGTGCTCACAAACAATAGGGACAGCCCAGACTGTTTGATAAAGTCCATGTGCATTAGAGTAGCTGCTCTCCCCCAAAATGTTTATCTCCTCTCCTGGTAGACAGCTGTTGCAATGTTTTTCTGTGCCAAAGGAATGGTTCCAGCTTTACTTCCTCAGTCGAGGATGAAAGCTCACTTGAAATCACCTACTGTGAAATACAGGGGAGTTGGCAGCTGGATCACTGCCTGCCCTGTTCAGCTGGGTCAGTGGGGCACTGCCCCGTTGCATCTCCTCTCCGCTCACATACGTGTGCATCAGACCAAGACTCTGTGTGGAGGAAGTGGCATAATCAGATGTGTGGAAACACCTGATAAAATCTCCCCCAAATAAAAGACTGATAACTCGTACGATCTTGCAGGGCATTGCCCCTGTACAGCAATTTGTGAGACGGCAGCAAAGGAAAGCACAAGCATGCAGCTGTCATACAGGTAGCCTGTCCTCCAAGCCTCCCGTGATCTTATGAGCAGGGTCAGGTTTCTAAACATTTTTCAGGAAGAAGGGATTGAGTGACCCTGTACCTTGGCAAGACAAGGTGGTTATAGGACCCTGTACACAGAAAGAATAATAATCAGCCTGACCCTTTGCAGGAGACCACAACCTGAAAGCTCTCCTTATTTCAGTAATCATCCTCCATTGTGGAAGACCGAAAAAAAAGAAGGCCTTGCAATGCAAAAAGCCTGCAAGATCCCTATCTTTCATATGTTTATATCAACACCCATCCTACTTAGCAACCTTGCTTTTTTTGCTAGGGAATGGCAGTGAGTCCCGCTCACTGCAGTAGTGACTGGCTGGCTTCAGGGCGATTTTTGTCCCTCTGCTGGCATCCCTGAACTGTGGTGGTCACAGATGACTCTTCGTTTCGGCAGGAGAGCGTTACGTGTTCCCTGGCATCAGGCCTGCGTACTGTCTCCATTCCTGACATCTTAATAATGGCACGTAAATTCTGAGTCCCTCTTTGGACATTACCTTTTTTATTTCATATGGTTCCTGGGTGCTTTGGAGTTTTACACTTAAACACCTTTTAAAATATGGCCAACGGCTACTAGGTATGGTGACAGGGTAATAAGACCAGCTCTGCCGTTACGGAGAGGGCATAGAGGGACTTCCTCATTCCTGATCTTTACCTTCTGATCTTGAGATTAACTGTATAAATAATTTCCCCTGGCAAAACACAGACATCTGAAAAAGTATCTATAAATGGCACTTGTGCCCATGTCAGCTTTCAGGTAAGCCAAAAGCAATAGGTTTCAGCCTGTGAAGGAAAACAAAAGGTAATTTCATTTTTTTTATGTGTGTCAATAGGCTTATTTTATGAGAATGAAGCTGCAAGCTGTACCACCTCCACTGAAAAACACAAGCTATCAGTAAGCCACTATCAAATAACAAGAGCAGGTAGTGGGATGAACCCAGCCTTTGATGTGAGACAAAGCAGAGAAGGCATAGAGCGGACATCTAGGAGTTGAGCTGCCTCTTAGAGAGATCACAGCCTGAGTCCAGGTCTGTATTTCAGCTGCCTCCTCTCCGCTGCCAGAAATCCTGGGCATGGGAGAAACAGTAATGGAAAATCCCGCTAGATCATTGTCCCACCTCAGGCACGCCTGATTTGGTAGGCTCAGCTTTGCCACACAGGAATCCACAAGCATACTGGAAAATTAATAGTGGTTCTGGGGAGTGTGTAGGAGTAAAAATCACTAAGCTGTAACATTTTCTCTTCAAAGAGAAGATCTGCACAAGCAGCCCTGAGCCCTGACAGTAATTCAATGGGACATACCCAGGTTCCGCTGAATTCCACTGAAGTTTCGTCAGAGGTTTTAATTAGATCAATATGTTGGTGTCTGAGCTGCACTGCACAATTCTTTCTGTGTTTGTGATCAATTCCTCAGTCACCTCACTTTCCTGAAATTCTTCTTATGGTGTTGCTCACAACACTGGAGAATGGATTTAGATAGGACAAATATTAAAGGTGGGCTTTACTAAGACTTTGTGCACAGGCATCTTCCCTCTCTCTGGTTCATTCGGTTGCAGATCTAACACAGCCTTTTCTGCTCAGTTGTGCTGCACAGCCGACTGGCTTCTCCAGAGTCATTTGAGCTATTGTGATGTGAATCAGCTGTGGAAAAGGCCCAGGGTCTCCCCAAATCCTGGCATAAGAAGTGAAGGAACAAACTGCTGACTGCACTGCATTTCCCCATGTCAGAGGAGGATTAATTAATGTTTTCAGGCTGCTTTGAAAATTAAAAGCGCCATGTGGTACAATATTGTTGTTCCTGTTTTTCACTGTGTAGCTGATTTGTAGCATGTCCCTTACAAACTAATTGGAAATGGCTTTTGGTATTTTTGGTGGTTTTCAGCAGAGCTGCTACAGACTGCTGCTTCATTCTAATAAATGTGCCCTACCTCACCCTCCCCTGCCCCCCTTCCTCTAAGCTCCTCTGCAAGGGAAATAAAAACATCAGTCCCTGGCACCATCTGTCAAGCACAGGCTAATCCATTCTTTGTTTGCCTCATAGTCAATTTGGTTTCTTTCTTATTGGTACAGCTACCCTTCCTATTGCTGAGAATTTAATACTATGCATAGGTTTGGGCTTTGTTTTATTTTCATGGTAATATGATTATGATAATTGCAATGTTCAGACATACATCCCCTCCATATGCCCACGTTGGAGAACAGTACTTAAGCAAACATGCAAACGCCCAATAAGGCAGGTAGCATTGCTCTCCCCATTATACAGAGGGAAAATGAGGCAAAAAGAACTGACTTGCCCAGGGATGTATGGATATCTTAGCAGCAGAGCTAAGCAGAGAGCTCACAGCCCTTGGATAAGACCCGGTCACTGACGCCAACTAAAGCACCATTGCTTTGCCTCTCTTTCTTTTCTCTTGTTTTGTCTTTGTTTACGGTGATCTCTATGGGAGCTTTACAAAGATGATTAAGACATGGCCCTTCATATACCTTCCTGTGACAAGACTGAGCAGACCCAAGGGACAAAGCTCACACTTACTCAGCAAGGCACAACAGCAGATCAGGTCAATCTGTTAACAAACAGGGCATGTCAGACCTCCATTTCCATATTTCGTCCATTTTCTGGTGGTAAATGGGACCCCAGGCATGGTCTTTATGGCTTCCTTCTAATATTCTTAATACCTCTCTTGTCCCTGTGCCATTAACTAAGAGGCAATTGCTGTCTGACACACTGCTCCAACACTTTCCAGGTCCTTTGCATGATCTAAAGAGAGGTTAATGCAGGCCAATGAGAAACATCAATGCTCAGCTCTGTTCAGGATCAGGCCAGAGTAGACCATACCGAAGAGATCAAACTTTTTGGAGGTCTGCCTAAAGCAAACAGCAGTTGTTAACATATTGATGTTGACCCATCATTGACTGTCTACCCTCATGCAATGGTTCTGCTCTATCCCCCTGCCTAGCTACTTCTAACCGTAGGAGTCCATGCAAGAAGTCACAAGCTGAAGAACAGCTGAGCATAGAATTATGTGCTGCCTGCCGTTCACAGAGACATCCCTTTGCCTTTGATGTGAAATGACAGAAGAGTCCTGCCAAGTCATTCCTTCCTCCAGTTACTGCAACTCCTCTGGTGATACCACACGGATAGAACCAGGAATCACCATACATGAAAAATACACTTTTTCCAACATGAATGTAGTATTATTAGAACAGAAATCCTTAAAATGGCATGGCTTGCCCCATAGCAGAAGGAAAAAAACCACTCATTTTCACGTCTTTTTTTCATAACTAACAACTCAAAAGGATTTTTTTCATGATATTTTGGCCAAGACCACTATTTGCCAAGGATGCAATGTGTGTGAGCAGTGAGCCATTAAAACTGGCAAGGATTTTATAACGCTTGCAACCAATAGCCAAGAAGGGCCCAAACAGTTTGCCTTTCTTCCCTGATCTTTCACCTCCATCATGGACAGTATTTAAAAGTGTCATGGAAAGATTTCAACTTGAGTGGCCTGAAACACAGCAAGCAGAATCAGTCACAGCTTCACTGAGGTATGTGACTGTGATCTCGAAAGGAATAGTGCCTTTCCCCACCGCAAAGCCTCACAGGGCCTGTGGCACAGTGAAGCTCACTGCTTCACCCAGGCCAAGTCCCTGGGCATACAGGGGCCTGGGGAAGAGAGCAGGCCTGCAGACGGGACTCCCCTTCCCCCTAGCCAGGCCTACGGCGACGCGTGCCCGGGCGCAGGGAGGCCGGCCAGCAAGCCCGGCCTGGCTCTGGCTTTCGCCTCCCACAAGCAAGAGGTGGGCGCCTCTGACGGGGCCTCCTGACGGGCCTGCTCGGGCGGGGGGGCCTGGGAGGCAGATGGGGG